>NC_141601.1:13296529-13492649 GCF_047967505.1 Dipteris shenzhenensis | reverse complement strand
TAGAAGGAGAGTATATATAAGAAAAACTAGGGTTTTAAGTGCTTCTCTCTCATTGGTCCTTCTATACCATTATCTCCTCTCCCATTGGCCTCTCTATTAGATTTTCTTCTCTCTCTCCCACTCCCACCCCCATCCTCCCACCCCATTCCCACTCCCACTCCCACCCCCATCCTCCCACCCCACCTCCCCCATTCTCACTCCACGCCCACGCCCATTCTTTCACCTTCCCCATCCCACTCCCTCTCCCACTCCCCCCACCCCACCCCTCCCACTCCCACCCTCACCCCACCCCCACCTCCCCCATTCCCACTCCTACTCCCACTCCCATTCTCCACCCACTCCCATCCTCCCACCTCCACCTCTCACTCCCACTCCCATCCTCCCACCCCCACCCGTCCCCCCCATCCCACTCCCACTCCCATTCTCCCACCCTTATCCTCCCACCTCACCCCTCCCACTCCCATCCTCCCCACTCCCTCTCCCACTCCCACTCCCATTTTCCCCCCCCCTACCTCCCCCATTCCCACTCCCACTCCCATTTCCCACCCCCCCCACCTCCCCCATTCCCACTCCCTCCCCATCCTCCCACCCCACCCCTCCCACTTCCACCCCCACACCCCCATCCCCACTCCCACTCCTCTCCCACCTCACCCCTCCCACTTCCACCCCCACCTCCCCCATTCCCACTCCCTCTCCCACTCCCATCCTCCCACTCCCACTCCCCACCCCTCCCACTCCCACCACTCCCATCCTCCCACCCTCACCCCACCCCCACCTCCCCCATTCCCACTCCCTCTCCCACTCCCACTCCCATTCTCCCACCCCCACCCCCACCTCCCCCATTCCCACTCCCTCTCCCACTCCCACTCCCATTCTCCCACCCCCACCCCCGCCCCCACCTCCCCCATTCCCACTCCCTCTCCCACTCCCACTCCCATCCTCCCACCCCCACTCCCACCCCCATCGCCCCCATTCCCACTCCCTCTCCCACTCTCCCTTTCTCCCACTACCACCCTCCCAACTATCAATTCCACTATTCTCCCTCTCCCACTCCCACTCCCATCCTCCCACCCCCACCCCCACCCCCATCGCCCCCATTCCCACTCCCTCTCCCACTCTCCCTTTCTCCCACTACCACCCTCCCAACTATCAATTCCACTATTACTTATGAATTCTAATTAAAACTATTACTTAAATAAATGATATTACTTGAAAACACTCATAGGATTTAAGGTTTAGGATTTCGTGGTTTGGGTTTAGGATTTGGGGTTTGGTGAGTTAGGGTTTAGGGTTTAGGGTTTAGGGTTTGCGAGTTAGGAATTAGGGTTTGTGAGTTAGGGTTAGGGTTTAGGGTTTGTGAGTTAGGGTTTAGGGTTTGGTGGTTTGGATTTAGGGTTTGGGGGGTAGGGTTTAGGGTTTAGGGTTTAAGATTTGGGAGTTAGGGTTTAGGGTTCAAGGTTTGAGGGTTAGGGTTTGGGGGTTTGGGTTTAGAGTTTGGTGGTTTAGGGTTTAGGGTTTGGGGGTTAGGGTTTAGGATTTAGGGTTTAGGGTTTAGGATTTGGGTGCTAGGGTTTAGGGTTTAGGTTTTGGGGGTTAGGATTTAGGGTTTAGGAGTTAGAGTTTAAGGTTTAGGGTTTAGGGTTTGGGGTTTAGGGTTTAGGGTTTAGGGTTTAGGAGTTAGGGTTTAGGGTTTAGGGTTTAGGGTTTGGGAGTTAGGGTTTAGGGTTTAGGGGTTAGGGTTTAGAGTTTAGGGTTTGGGGCTTAGGGTTAATGGTTTAGGGTTTAGGGTTTAGGGTTTAGGAGTTAGGGTTTAGAGTTTAGGGTGTGGGGGTTAGGGTTAAGGGTTTAGGGTTGAGGGTTTAGAAGTTAGGGTTTAGGGTTTAGGGTTTGGGGTTTGGGAGTTAGGGTTTAGGTTTGGGGGTTAGGGTTTAGGGTTTAGGGTTTGGGGGTTAGGGTTAAGGGTTCAGGGTTTAGGGGGTTTAGGGTTTAAAGTTTGGGAATTAGGGTTTAGGGTTTGGGAGTTAGGGTTTAGGGTTTGGGAGTTAGGGTTTGGGGTTTGGGGGTTAGGGTTTAGGGTTTAGGGTTTGGGGGTTAGGGTTTAGGGTTTAGGGTTTAGGGTTTGGGAGTTAGGGTTTAGGGTTTAGGGTTTAGGGTTGTTATTGGTTAGGGTTGAGGGTTGAGGGTTTAGGGTTTAGCGTTGTTTTGGTTTACGATTTAGGGTATAAGGTTTAGGGTTGTTATTGGTTTACGGTTGTTATTGGTTAGTGTCTAATTAAATTTTCAAACAAGTTCTAGATTTTTAAATCATTAATAAAGTAGATTATTGAGAAGAGACTAATGTTCTTTATAATGGTTGTTACAGCTTGTTTGCAAAGGAAACTCACAAAGGAGATGGCTACAAAATTTATTCCGGGGATGGAGGTGATTTTATGTTGCAAAAGAGAAGTAGCTGCATTTGCTACAATCCATGAAAGTGATCCAAATTCTATTTGTCACTTTAGAAGACTTGGCGAAGATAAGGTGGTGGTTATCGTATTAAGGATTCTTAGTGCACATGTTGAGCTAAAGCATAAGTGTGGGGATATGGAAATCCTTGGAGATGTTATGCCCTATAATACTTCCAACAAAGCATTTATTGCATGGGATAGAGATGAGACTTATCCAACACATGTCATCAAGAATACAAAGTGCATATCTTTGGATTTTAGAGTGGGAGATATTTTACAAATGTTATCATTTACAAATAAGTATGTAGCAAAAGGTCAAGTCTTGGGATTTGAACAAGTTGAACACTGGACATTTGCGCAGATGAGAATTCAAAAAGTTACTGATGATGGTATGGATGATAACTCAATGTCATTGGATGGTCCCTACTATGAGGTAGGTAAGGATTTGAGATGGAGCATGCAATTTTTAAAGATTGGAAAGACTCGGCATGTGGTTTTTAATGATAAACATAATGTATACTACAACATCAAAGAATTGAAAGAATATGCCAATGTACCAAGCTCTATTCCTTCAGAGATGGATGATTCCAATGCACTCAACTATAGCACTGACATCTTATCAGAATCGATGATTTCATTGGTACCGAGAAAGAAAAATATTTCACAAGTGATGCCTTATCCGGGGTGGATGAGTTCATGCACATTGAGAACTTGGGCAAAGATGTCAAAAGTGTTATATCTTCAAGCATGGATGGCTTCATGGATACTGATAAAGTTCTTGGATTCAAAGCAGGTAACTATGGAATTATGGAAATCATGCACGATAGTATAATGAGTGATGTTCTCTCTGGAGTAGAGGAGTTTCAAGACTATGGAGTTATGAAATCTATAGAAAGTGCATCAATGAGCGATGTTCTCTCAGGAATAGATGAGTTTAAAGATCATTCTGGACACTCTATCACCACTAACTATGGAGTTATGAAATCCATAGAAAGTGCATCAATGAGTGATGTTCTCTCAGGAATAGATGAGTTTGAAGATCATTCGAGACACTCTAATGCCATTGTGACAAGTGGTTCTATGATTGTATCAAAAGTAGGGATGAGATCAACAAAGGACTATTCGGTGTTTGACTTTGATTGTGAACTTGTAAATGTTACAAATGGTTTGACGAATGTATCAAAAGCAAGGATGACATCAACAAAGGAATATTCAGTATTTGACTGTCAGAGTGATAAGATCAAGGATGCAACATCTCATGAAAACAACGTGACAAATAAATCTTACAAGGAGAACTACACAAATCCAAATAAGAATGTACAGAAGGTCCCAAAACGGACATACAGATGCATGAAAAGACAATGAGTGCAGGCAGATCCAGAAAAGCAACCAAAGAGAATAAGAGTAATGAATGAAGATGTTATGCTAAAAGCAATGCGATCTACATGTTGTAAGCATACATGTATGCGATCCATTAACTTACATGACATCAAGGGTTGTAGAGAACATGTCTGGCAAAGGAAAGGAAGCCGAAGAAATGAATACCTACTCACGAGATTGTCTTGCTTTCTTGTAAATGATAAGAGAAGGCGAAGTTCAGGACATCAAATAAGGCCTCTTATAAATGGAAAAAGTATATGCAATAATGCATATCGCATTATTACAGGATTATCACATGGCACATATTGGAATTTGGCTAATAAAGCAAAGTATGGAGTTAAATTTAACATTCATGGAAACATAGGAAGGCCCAAAACAAGAGCCTCAACAGTTGCGACAACAGCAATTTTGAAAGAATACATTTATGAAAATGCTTTACCGCAACCCCACCTATCAGAAATGCATCTTCCGATAGGTTTGACCAAAAAAGAAGTATTTAACGCTATTGGAGAAACACAGAGGCAAAGAGGGCATGCACCGGCATCTTTTCATACTTTGTATACTCTTTGGAAAAAAAGCTTTAGACATGTTAAAATCCCAAAGAGGCAAAAAATGTCAAAGTGCAACGACTGTGATGATCTAAAGCGAGCACTTGAGAGTGCAACATCTCCAGAACAAAAAGAAGCTTACAAAAGAAAGAGAGAATTTCATCATGGACTTGTTCGACATTCTAGAATAAAATATGCATTTTGGAAGGAGCAAGCTATTTCTCACCCAAATGAGTACATGTGCATTATTATAGATGGTATGGATCAAAATACAACAACATTATCTCGATTCGTTAACACTCCACCTAAGCTACAAGGCAAATACTTTTTAAAGACACATCTATGTGGAGTGTTAGTGCACGGATTTAAGTTTTTCACAGACATATGGATTGATTCCTTGCATCTACACGATAGCAATCAAGTTGTAACATCCGTTATGAAGGCAATTCACAATGTACATGCAAAAAAAGGTTACCTACCAGCAACTTCGAGAGTACAAGCAGACAATTGTGGACGAGAGAATAAGAATGTACTCTTCTTTTCATTTTGCTCAATGCTAATCGCTCATAGAATCTTCAATGAGATTGAAGTTGGGTTTTTGTTGGTTGGGCACACACACGAGGATATCGATCAGGTATTTAGCATAGTTTCAAGAGAACTAAAACACAAGGACATGGAGACAATGGATGACTTGATAAGAAAATGTGGGAGGCAAGTTGGTGGCCGTAAGGAAGGAACAATATGCTCAATGGTTGAGAGGATGTATGATTGGAAGAGCTTTATTCTACCTTTCATACAAAAAGGTGGTGATGCCCTGATTGGTCATAGCGCTCCACACTATTTTTTATTTTTCTTAAAGGATGAAAAACCAGTGATGCAATGGCAACACTATTCTCTTGATACAAAATGGGAACCTAAAGAACCTTACTCTCTCTTAACTTCAATCCCGAGCAAAGAAATGCATCCAACATGGGCTCCTATAAAAGAATTCAACGAGAAATCCAAAGGTGAAATAGAAGGCTTAAAAGCTTTTATTGCATACAAAGAGGAAATGCTCCGGAGATTTCCTGATTGGAAGCCCTCTTGGAAGGAACACACTACTGTTGTAATTAGCAAGACCTACCAATTGATAAAGGACCTTGCAAAAATGCGAGAAGATGATATTAAGGCAGAACAGCCTTTATTTTGGCCAAATGTTGGTAATGACTTGTGTCCAGCATGTGGTCTCTTTGAAAATGAGTTTGAATCATTGCTCCCACGTCCATATTGTGGACCCAAGAAGAGAGAGTTTATGCCACAAATAGACATAGATGTCCATTGTTTTGTTGCAATTCGACCATCGGATGATGAACATGAGAACGTGAATTTTTGGGTTGCGAAAGTAGTTGACGTGAGCATGGATGACTGGGGGAGAGCTACAACATTTACAGCGGTATGGTATGAGCCAAGGGGCAGGAAGGAGAACCAAGATAACAGTACATTGTATAGTAGTTGTTTGAAAAAGGAATGGGTCCCAAACCATGAAGCAATTTCAAGACTTTCCACAGAGACAGTCATAGTATCCTGGAAATCAAGGTCAAAGAAAACAAAGAAGCACATGGGATATGATGTAGAAGACAAAATAAAATTACCGCAACCAATTATTACGCACATTATAGAGTTCACAAAGATGCTCGCCCGGGAGGAAAGTAGAAGGAGATAGCGCAAATGAAGAATGCCCATGATAACACCATTCAAATATCGAGAAAGAGTGAAGGTGGTGATGGTTGTCAGATGAGAGTGAATGAAGATGGCACCCAAGCGACAAGTGAGGACAGAAAGGACATTCTAAACAAGCAAATGTTTGGATCGCTCATTTCTGTGATCATGATAGAAAAGGACATTCAAACAAGCAAATGTTTGGATCGCCCATTTGTACTAAACTCATTGTAAAGGAAAAATTAAATTATTGAAAAGGCCACAGGAGATCCTTTGTACAAAGACTCATCCAGAGCAATATTTGTTGTAAAACTTATGACATGATAATGTAAAATTGCAAGCATAGCTATTGCTATTTTTAGGAGTACAAAAGAGGCTTCCATCAGGTCTCATGTGTATATAAACCTTTTAATTTCTTGAATATTCAAGAGTGTTATAGTTTTCTGCATTGAAAGTAAAAAGAGTCTTACAGGTCTCTTATGTATACATTTTTAAAATGTTGTGAATCCTCAATAGCATGGTTTTTCATGGATTTAAACTAATAACTCGGATTTTTTATTTTAAGAATATGATTCTTATAAACAAGAAATACAAATTTAGGATTTAATAGTAGTTTTTGCATTATTTGTACAACATTGTAGAGAGATATTTTGAAATGTCTTATGTGAAAATGATAGTGCCAGAAAGTAAACTTTTGATTCTCGAATAACAGTTTCATAAAGTAAACTTTTCAGTTGGGAAGGATTTTAAGGAATAGTCCAAAAGTAGACATATGAGTCCAAAATTAATGAAATAAGTGTTTAAGGAGGGTTGGTGAACTGGCTTACCAGCTGGAACTGCCTCCATCTTCTAGGATTCATGATGTATTCCATGTCTCACTCTTGAAGAGGTACATGGGTCCATCTGAACAAGCACTTGAGGAGTTACCTCCTATGGATGAGGAGGGATAGATTCAGTACATTCCAGAGAGAATCATTGGATTCAGGGACCATGTACTCGGGAACAAATCCTATGTGGAATATTACGTCAATCGAGGGGCCTTTAGGATGATGAATCCACCTGGCAACCCTCATCTATAGTGGAGCAGTATCAGTTGACTCAGGATTTGGGGAGCCTTTGAGCAGCAATATTGTTACATGGATACGATCCCATACCATCATTAGCATTCCCAAAGACGAAATCAAATGGCAGGCCGAATATACTTGACACTAGCCACCACGCAAACCGAAACGAGGAGCACCCTACCAAGGAGATGACTCCTTGACTTCCACACCAACAATCATGGGAACTTAACCCCTTCTTATAAATGTACCTAATATCTTACATAGACAAATAGGTGACAAACGTTGATTGGACTCTTTGACAAATAGATGAGGTATATTCCTTTCAACAAAATTGAAATTAAGAGAAACCCTTGTAACAAAGGGGGTTAGTTAGTGAACAAAGAGGGTTAAATATTGGTCTTTTTGGTGGCTTTGTACTTTGTACTTTGCATCTACGGCTGCTAGTATACTGCCACATGGAAGTCCAGGAGAGTTATACCATAAGCAATGCTATATAACAGCCTCTATAAAAGGCATGGCTGCTCAATTGGACTCAGCTTATGATTTAAACACTGTTATAATTCCAAAATGGAATTCTACAGCCAGCGCTTCTAGCTCCAAGTCAATTCTAAGATTGAACTAACTCTGCTTGTTGTTGTGCAGCCCTCACAAGCACCTGTTGTAAGTCCAGCCCCTGACTTACTTTCTATCTCACTCTCTCCAGATCTATGAAGGTGCTTTCCTATTGTTTTCACATTGTACTTCCCATCCTTGATTTGCTGCGATTTCTGGGAGCAATGCTCCAAATCTCAATTTGATTGGATATATTGCATCACAATCTCGTCTTTAAGGGGTGTGCAAAGCATCTCTGTGATTTGCCCTAATTCTGGAGCTGCTGGGAGATGACGCAGGCAGAATCCTCCATTTGCTGTGATCTCTTGAAGTTAGCTTCCAAATTCCAATCCAATTGGATAACCTGAAACGCAATCTTCCCTACTGATGGTATACCGAGTATCATGGCATTTGGAACTGTATCGATTTGACTTCAGGGCAAATTCCCTTTCCAGCCTAGCGCAATGGGCAATTGCTCTAAATCTTTGCTCATTTCCAGCAACTGGGGGTTTTCCCTATTCTATCCCCTGCCTATGCTCTACTCACTCTACATAAGTAATTGGATCGGAGGAAATTTTGAAATTTGGTTCAGATCTGCAATTCTCTGCTTCTACAATGCCAACAAGTAAATCTGCAAACGATTCTAGAAGGCAGGTATGTAGTGACTCAGACCCTAGAATGGATGGGGCTGAAATGGAAGTTTCATGAAGGGCTGCTGATACTGAATGAGGGGATCAGAACAATTGGTGGGGAGCAGGCTGAGACTTCACTTCATAGGGTGGAGCCTAAAGGCAATGATTTAGTTCCTCAGAAACAATAGTCAAGATCAGTCTCAAGTTTGTCCGGAGCAATTGATATGGGACCAATGCTCCAAGTATTCAAGGGTTGGAATATAGAGATCAAGTTGAAGAGAATGGATCAAAGATTGCAAAACCTCTAATCCACCATGAACAGAGGGTTTGGTCAACTCAATGTGGCATCACGGGGTCACTCACAATCTCGTGTGGCAACCCATGGAACTTGAAGACATTCTCAATGAATCGGGAGGCAATCATGGATGCTGAATACTAAGTTTTTGGTAGGAATGGAATGTGCAGCCTATGTGAGCCTATCAACCAAAAATGCTGCTCCAGCCTCTACGAGTCATAGGTAGGCCCGTGATAAAGTCCATGGAGAGATGTGTCTGTTTACCTTCAGGAATAGGCAGAGGTTGGAGGAGAGCAGCAAAATGCAACTTACAATGCGATGGTATTGTCAATTGATTGCTTGACAGAGGAAGGTGTATGTCCTCCATGTAGATGTGTTGCACCTTTGCAAGCCATCCTTTCTTCCCAAGCTTGAACTTCATGATGCAGCCCTTCCATTCATGCAAAAGATCACCTCTTTTGCTCTTGGGAAGCTTATGTGGACCCTTGGCAGATCCTCTCATGACTATCCAATCATTCAAGCTGTAGGTGCAAGGCACACCCAGTGCATTTTTTCTCCTGTGGGACATAGAGTTCATGTATGGTCTCCTCACCATGCTTGTACAGCTTATGAGTTGTAAGTAAATTAGTTTTTGAAAATAAAAATTTTATCTTTTTTAAACTCGCAACCTGAGTATATTAAAAAGAATAATGGAAAATAGATTATTTCTTGCTTTTAATTCGCAACCTAAGCATATTAAAAAGAACAATGGAAAATAAATTATTTCTTGCTTTTCTTCGCTTCAATGATTGGTGTAGTCTAGATTAGCATAGATTAGTTTTTCCTTAGAGGAGAGAGCTCCAAAAAAACCAATCAAAGCCATGCTCAAAATTTCCTAACTAGTTCCTAATCGGAGTCAGTCCATTCATTCACATTTGGTTTCACACTCACAACAACCCTACCATTTAAGCAACGATCAAGGTTTTTAAACTTTCAAGATGATTGAAAGTTGTATCAATGGACAGGACAGATTACAGTTGAATCAATTAAGGGACTAGACAGAGCAGATTATATTTGTACCAGTTGTGGGAGTTGACAGAGCATTTTACACTTATATCAATTGCAAGAGTTGACAGAGCATTTTGCACTTATATCTGACAGACTTCAAATTTGTATTCAATTGTCCTTTATTTCATTTTACACTATCCACGAGTTCATTGTAAATCCTTATTTTTTTTCACATTTATGCATGTGTCTAAGCCTTGTAAAGCCGGCTTCCAGAACCAAGATCTTCCTTTCTTTTCCCATTTTCTCATATTTTTTTCCTCTTCGCTTGGGAGCTCCGTTGGTGATCATGTATGGCTTGTTTTAGCCCCAAAAGTAAGGGCGAGCCATTGTTGGAAGAATATCTTTTGACTCAACACAATGTGAACTGATGTGAAAGGCGTGAATTGATAGGGCCAATTTGGCTGAATGGGACAGGTGGAACAAAACATAGATCTTGAAAAGACGAAGATTCTGATATCAGTTTCATTCAAAATGGAGCTTGGAACAGAAAGTTATGACGGTTTTACAAAAAATTCTCAAAACTGACCACTCAGACAACAATAACTTTTATTCTAGTAAATGGAACAAATATCTAAATACATCAATAGATAGATCTTGAAAAGTCAAAGATTTTGATATAAGTTTCATTCATAATGGAGCTTGGAGTAGAAAGTTATGAACATTTTATGGAAGACTGTCAAAACCGTCCATACCCAACTGCAATTATGGAAAGGGCAATGATCTCCTTCACCAGAGTAGCTTCCCAGATACATGACAAATTGAGGTCACCCAAGGGAGTAGAGAATATCCTTAACACAGATCTAGAAATGACTCACTCATGTGGGTACACTAAGCTTTAAAGCGAGGAGAGAGGAGATGGAAGAAGGATGAGGAAAGAGAAGCATGAACTTTATTCAAAACATCAAAAGCAAGAAGAAGGGTACAAAGTGAGAGCCTAATGTTCTAGAGAGAAGGGAAAAGATAGGCAAAGCTAGATACAAGTGATGGCATAACTACGAAGGGAAGAACTAGATGTTGGAGAGGGAGGATAGAGGTCTTTTTTATAGAGCAATTCTCATCCTCTTTCACCTTGTTACATTTTCAACTAGTAGATTCCTTCACCCCCTGGTGACATAAGGACATGGGTCATCATCAAATGTCCTTTTGGGCACATTTTGACAAGTGTCCCATCACAAGATCCTCATGACTCTTTAAAATTTGAGAAAGTCAAGAGTCTTTCCCCTTAGAGTCCATAGGGACCCTCTCTTTTCCATATGTCCATATCCTCCATATACTACCTTGGAATTCTGGAAGGATTCCTCTTGACTTTACACTCTTCCACACTTGTCCACATGCCCTCCATGTGCTTGGCATGTGCTCTCTATACTATTTTAGTACATTATGGAGGCCATGCAGTCATCTGGCCCACTCAAAATACATGACTCATTTCGATTTTCCCAATTACAAAGCAAATAATATATCTCTCAAGCCATTCTATCCCTATACCAAGGTATTTATAATTCATACCCGTGGTATTTACAATGATGCAATCCACTCATAGTCACATTTTCAATAATTTTCACTAATTATTCTAATTAGTGTCAAACACACATTAATGATTACATGAAATAAAGTAGTCGATATCAAGAGATTGACAAGCCGTAATGAGAGAAGTCGCAAAGAGCCATCTCCCACAACCAACTTCTCCGTCACGCTTCTTGGTTCTTTGTCTCCATGGCTAGCTTTTGTCACCTTGTGGGCCTCGCAAATTCTCCCACAGGTTTTAAAACAAAATATCATTTTTTGTTGTCACAGTCCCACAATAATCCAACTGCGAGGAGAGAAGATTGGTATTCGAAGCACTGCCTTGGCTATCTTGTGTGAAGTTAGCCATGACTCCACAATCATATGTGACTCTCTTTTAATCGATGCATTTCATGCAAAAATGTCGTCCATATGACCATAATGCACTATACCTTTTGCACTACAAAAAGGCATCATTAAAACAATGAGGAAGCATCTATTTTGTAGCGTATAATGCCACAAATAATTAATTAATTACGTCAAGAGGTAAGAAACTTAAATGCATCATACATCAAGATGATAACTCTTGCTCTTGCTCGTTTATCATCTCTCCATCGTGTTTGGCTTTATGTAGAGCCAATTGTATCCAATCAAGTGACATGTGAGTGGGGAGAAGGGTGAGATCCCTTACGCTTGCCTGTGCATGACTCTGAATCTCATCCTTGTGGATTTATACATTTTGCTTTGGCCGCTTCATATCTCTCAATCCACTTCTGCATCTCCTTGCTAGTGAGGATACAAAACTTATTGAATTTCTCCATTTTCTCTTTGCTCATCTTTCTTTCAATCCCTTTTGCTTGGGGAACCTCACCAATGATGCGATCATCATCCTTGTTATGTGAAGCTGGTGGCATATCGGGATCCATGGATGCAAGAAACTCTGTGATATATACTAATGACTCTTGCACAAGCCATCCCTCAACCATGCTTGCTTCTAGTCTTGCTCTCTGCCTTACAAATCCCTTCAAAGTTCTCATAAACCACTTGAGAAAAAACATCCACCGACTATGAACGGTACCTGCAATGGCCACCTCATTAACTATGTGCACAAGCAAGTGCACTTGAGTTGTCATAATGCTCAAGGGAAAGTGCTTCTCAAGCAAGCATACTTATTTGATGGAGTCAAAAGATGGCCCAACCTGCAAGACTGCGAATCCCACTGTTCGGCGAAAGCGAAAAGTTGGACGGGCCTGCAAGACTGCGAAACCCACTGTTCGGCGAAAGCAAAAAGTTGGATGGCTCTAACTATCCACTCTAGAAGTTCAAGATGAAGACCATCCTAAGCACATATGAGCTTTGGGACACTACTACTAGGGTGGACGTGAGGCCGGTTGCGAGACCAGATCCAACCAATGCAGGACAACAAATAGTACCAATTGCGGATGAGATTCTCGCGTGGACAAGAAGAAATCCAGATGCACTATGTTCTATTCTCTGCAGTGTTAGTGATTCTATCATGGCGTTAATTCAACATGTCACCACAGCGGAGGAGGCATGGACGGTCTTGAAAAATTCTAGCCTTACGGGCACTCTTGTCTATTAACATGGTCTGTGACTCCCTTGGCAAAATTCTTGTGAAAATCAATTCATCTTTTTAAAGTATATCTATGCAATCTAGCCTTAGGAGCACTTCGATGTTTTGACATGGTTTGCATTTTCCCTAATAGAATGCTTCTGAAAATGAATTCATCTCATTGAAGTATATTTTTGCAGTCTAGCCTTAGTAACAATCCAGTCTTTTAATGTGATCTACAGTTCCTCAGTAGAATGCTTGTGGAAATAATGTCACCTCATTGAAATGTATTTCTAAAATCTAGCCTTAGGAGAACTCTAGTCTTTTGACATAGTCTATGATTCTAATAGTAAGAAAATATAAATCCTTTAGTCTTTGAAGTGTATTTGTGTAGTCTAGTCTCAGAAGCGAGTCAAAAGCACTCCATTCAAAACATGGTCTATAATTCTCAGAAGCGTCAGAAGCCCTCCATTCAAAGCATGGTCTATAATTCTCCTGGCAAAATGATTGTGAAAATCAATTCATCTCTTGAATTTTTTATGCAGCCTAGCCTTAGGAGAACTCTAGTATTTTTACATGGTCTGCAATTCCCTTGCAAAATGCTTGTAAAAATCAACTTATCTCTTGAACTGTATATGTGAAACCTAGTCTTGAGATTACTTCAATCTTTTGACATGGTCTCTGATTCCCTTGGTAGAATGTTAAAGCAAATTGATTCATCTCATTCAACTATATTTTGTGCAACCTAGCTCAAAAGCACTTCATGCTTTTTCTACATGGTTTTTGGTACTCCTAGAAGTATGTTGTGTAAATCAATTTATCTCATTGATGTATATTTATGAAATCTAGTCTCAATAACATCCCATGTTGCAATGTGATCTCTGCAATTCCACTAGTTACATAGCCCTTCTAAAAATTAATTCATTACCCTTGAATAATTTTATATTTGTAATACTTTATAGCATACTAAATGTTAGCTAGTTTTTATCTATATGTGGATTGTGCCTATGAAATGATGAAAAGTGGTAGCTTTTGGTATTACTTATTTTTTAAATAATTGTGAAAGTTTTTTAAACGCTTGACAATATTTTGCCAAATTTTCAAAGAAAATTTATTTAAAAAGATGAAATTTGCCAATGGTTTGAAATTTGAAAAAGTAAGATATGAAACATTTTGCTAGTATGTTATAATATTATATTACCATAGCTTTCATTAAAAAAACCCTAGATATGGGTTGTCTATTGATGATGAAGTGATGATCAAATCATCAACCTAAAGACATAGAAGAAGGATGTCTTTTATAGCCACTTTGATGTAGAGGGATGGATCTAAATCTAAAAATTCAAAGCTAGATGTAAGAAAATGATAGAGAACCCTTGAATTCCATGCATAGGGTGTGTGTTTCAAACCATAAAATGATTTCTACGACTAGTGGACTTCCTAAGTCCATGCCAGTAATAGTATACCCTAGAACTATGTCATGTAAATTTTGTCATCCAAAAATCCAATAAGGAATGCACTCTTTACATCAATCAAATGTATGGCCAATCAAAGTGTAGAGTGAAAGATATGACCATCTTGATGGTATCATCTCTCCAACTAGTGCAAAAGTTTCTTTAGAATATGTTCAATATCTTTACATTAGGAAAACACGGAGCTAGTTTTGGGGCCTTTTGGCCAAAATGAAAAATCCCGCTCCACCAAGCACAAGAGGTCCAACATAAGGTTGGGAGAATTAATAAAAAAGTCTAGCATAATTCCACAAATAAACAATATTTTAAAGATATAAAACTGTACATTATGAGTGAAACGAGCTTACAAGATTCTAAACCTAACAATGCCATCTTTGAAAGAGATCAAGGACTCAAATGTGGTTTCCATCCTGAACTAATTTTCTTGCTTGATTGTCAACCGTTGGCATACTCAATTCTCTTTCACGAATCGAGGATTCTTGAATGTTCTTTCTTTCTTAAACTATTTTTTTGCTTTCTCTCCTAAACTAGTTTTTTGGCTTGCATTTCACTTATTAGCATGTTATGTTGGAGTAGCATGGAGACAAGATCGAGAGACCAAGATGATGGAAAGGGAGTATTTATTCATGAGAGATATGCCCAATATATAGGCACAAGTTGCATCCAAGAGTGACATCATATGTGAGCTCAAGAGAGCATCTCTAGATCCACAATTATCTCTCAATCACACACCACACTCCTAGATTCACTCATTCACACCTACTAATTGACACATCATCAGTCACACCTAACTTAGGCACACCTACACACACCATGTGTTCACACACTCACAACCATAGACCTTATGACCTTAGGTATGATCCCATTACATCAATTTGTCCTTCATTCCCCCCCCCACAAATTCATGACCTCATTCCTTAGTAGTAGTACATGGAATGCTCCTTGGCTTGCCCACCATCATGCGGCAAAACACATGGCCCCAACCTGTGACTCACTCCTAGGACTCTTGGTTTACAACTAGGAGATAGACAATCACTATGCATGGGAATACCCTTAGATCCATCAAGGTAAAACATAAGACTAACAATCGTTTGAGGGGGACATCCCAAGGTAGAGAGCCAATATTGACCACACACACACAAAAAATCTACTTTGAAGATGTGGGGAAATTCCCCCCTTTGATGGCATATCTTGTCCTTTTCCTCCTTCTCTTCCAAGCTAGCATCGTGTGAGGTACATTGTCATTGGAGAGGCTCTTGGTGTAGCCCTTCTTGTAACTCCTTTGCCCTTTGATCTTTCTTGCATCCCATACGCCTTCACATAAATCAAAATATGAAGAGGGTCTTACCACTTGTTAATAAAACAAGGGTAGTGTCTACCCTTGTACATAGACGCTCATGAATGCATGGCATAATGCAATCATCCAAATGTAAATACACTTCAACTATCATAATAGAAACTACATTCATCATCACTGAGTCACCTTCAAGCATCAAATAGGCTACATCATTGTTGTCAACAAAGCTCATCATCTAAACATATACATAGTCAAACTAGACAGCAACCCAAGGACATTATATGGGCAGATGACCAAAAGCAAAAGTGAAAAATGATAAACAAGGAAACTTTTGAGCATCTAACCACTTGCAATGCTTCAGCCATGAAGGAGATGACTTGAGAGAAACCTCCAAATCGAGCAAATAGAGACTACAGGATCAAATTCAACCTATCTTAAGTAGGAACCAAGGGGATTTTGGGTGGAAATGAAAGCCCTTACTGAGGCCTACTAGCAGAACAAAGGATGGGCGAAATAGTGTGCACAATAATTTGGCATTACATCAGGAAAGTCGGCCAAAGAAATAGTGATATCTCCCTTGTCTTTGGTTGGATTGAGCTCCAATTTTAGTAGAAGCTAGCCCTAAGTGTTGTACAAGAGTGGCTAATAGGGCAGGTCAAAATTATGATTGTAGAGGTGGAATTTTGAGGAAGTTTGGCAACCAAATAACAAGGCGGCATGGTATCTCAAAGTACAATTTCATCGATCCCAATGGTGGAAACGTGCGGCCTATGTAGGCGAATTGCAATCGGAAGGATTTTGAAAGTTAACGGTCGGATGTGAAAAATCGATGTTGCAAGATTTTGGCAAAATTGGGGAAAATGGGATAGACTTGGAAGAGGTGGAAGAAGGTTGAAGAAGATGATGAGAAGGTGGCACTAGGACATGGATGGAGGCTCAAGGAGGGTGGAAAGGCTCTGATACCACATGCTAGAGTGGCATAGCGACAAGATGGAGAGACCAAGATGATGGAAAGGGAGTGTTTATTCATGAGAGATATGCCCAATATATAGACACAAGTTACATACAAGAGTGACATCATATCTGAGCTCAAGATAGCATCTCTAGATCCACAATTATCTCTCAATCACACACCACACTCCTAGATTCACTCATTCACACCTACTAACTGACACATCATCAGTCACACTGCACACCGACACAAACCATGTGTCCACACACTCACAACCATAGACCTTATGACCCTATGTATGATCCCATTGAAGGAAGTGAAAAGAAGTCATGATGAGATCAACAATGAAGGAGAAAAAGTTGTTGATTCATGAGAGGAAGTTCCAATATGTAGGCCAATGGTACATTATATGTGAGCTCAAGAGAGAGCATCCTAGATCCATAAATCACTCCAATGATCTGTCCTTGAATCTCTCAATCATCCACTAGAACCTTCCACACTCACACCTATTGACTAATACATCATCAATCACACCTACTATAGGCACACTCACCACACAGGTGGTCACACATGTGGACACACAAGCACACACACACAACCATAGGTATACCTTCATCAATTTGTTCTAACACCCCCCCACAAATTGATGACCTTGACCCCTAGTAGTAGTCTATGGGAAACTTCATGGCTTGCCCACCTCTGGTGGCAACACACATGATCCCAACCTAGACTCACTCTAAGTTACATTGGCAGTAGACTCATTTGGACACCCTAGCTCCAACATGTTCTCACTCCAATTTTGTTCCCTGGTTTACAATCTCCCTTGGAGGTTTCTTGACAAAATGACTAGCAACCCTTACAAAACCCAATACAATCTTTTCAAGGGGACATCCCAAGGCAGAGAACCCTTATTGACCACACACACAAAAATTCTAAGTTGAAGATGTGGGGAAATACCCCCCTTTGATGGCATGTCTTGTCCTTTTCCTTCTTCTCTTCCAAGCTACCATAGTGTGAGGTTCATTGTCATTGGAGAGGTTATTGGTGTAACCAATCTTGTAATTCCTTTGCTCTTTGATCTTTCTTGCATCCCATGTGCCTTCAAATAGATTGAATGTGAAGAGGGTCTTACCACTTGTCATTGCAAGGGCAGTGTCTACTCTTGTACAAAGGTAAGGCTCATATGACTCATAAGGCGATACATGAATGTAAGGCAAAATATGACCATTCGAGTGCAAATAGCCTTTAACTATCCTGATAGAAACTACATTCATCTCACTGAGTCACCTTCAAGCATCAAATAGGCTACATTATTGTTGTCAATGAAGCTCATCATCTAAACATATACATAGTCAAACATAGTCAAACTGGACAGCAACCCAAAGATCAATCTTGAATCGATGCTAGAAGACATTATATGAGCAAATGACCAAAAGAAAAAGTGAAAAATGATGAACAAGGAAACTTTTGACCACCTTGCCCCTTTAGAATTTTGACCTTTGACCATATATTTGATTGTTTTCCCCAAACTGAAGAGTTTGAATTTGGAGGCCTCAATTGAAGACCTCTAGACCATCAAATAAAGGACTTCCTAGTGGAATGGAAGCCCTTACTGTGGAGAGTGTCCAGCATGAAGAAGAGGCCCATTTTCACGTGGCATTGTCTGTGGGAGTGTTGCCAATTCTGACTGGTTTTTCTACATTTTCTCCTTCTTTTGTGGACCAAATGCACTCAAACTTCGTTAAAAGCTATCTTATAATGTCTCCCAGCCTCCCCTAAGAGGGTTTTGCAAATGGTTGAGTCTATAGGTAGAATTTTGCAAAAAGTCACTAGGAGCAAAATCTTGCAAAATGTTGTGAGGTGGGAGTGCACCCTAGGAAGGTGGTTCTATAGCTCACAGGATTCAGGGAATAGTCACATTTAGAGGGAGAACAATCTCTTGCAATTTTGGATGAGAAGAGGGCAAAGTAGTGAATAAGGAGAAGGAGGTGATAGGAGTGATGACATGGGAAAAAATGAAGGCTAGGGGCTCAAGGAGGACGTGGCTCTGATACCAAATGAAGGAACTGAAAAGAAGTCATGATGAGATCAATAATGAAGGAGCAAGAGTTTTTTATTCATGAGAGGAAGTTCCAATATATAGGCCAGTGATACATTGTATGTGAGCTCAAGAGAGAGCATCATAGATCCACAAATCACTCCAATGATCTCTCCATGAATCTCTCAATCATCCACTAGAATCTTCCACACTCACACCTACTGACTAACACATCATCATTCACACCTACTACAAGCACACACCACATAGGTGGTCACACACGTGGACACACAAGCGCATACCCACAACCATAGGTATACGTTCATCAATTTGTTCTAACACCCATTACATCAATTTGTCCTTCATGTTCAAATTTCTTTCATGAATCGATGAATTTCCCTCCTAAGCTAGCTTTTTTGCTTGATTGTCACCCATTTTCAAGTTCATTTCTTTTTCATGAATCCTTTGCAAGTTTGGTTCTCTTCATGAATCATCAATGGTGACAAGTAATGGCAGAGCATCCCAATGCCAAATGGTGTGTAACTCATAGCAGAAGGACCTAACATAGAGGTGAGAGCTATTTCTTATCAATGTATAGCATGTATATAATCTATATAGGTCACCAACTCTATGAATGTTGGTGTTTACTCTCACAAAATATGGTTGTATCAAAAGGTAGCTAGGTTGGCAGGTTTTGATGCAACCCATAAAGAGAAGAAAACCATGGTCAAATAATATTTTTTTGGACGGGCATGGTCAAAGATTTCAGAACAGTAGATGGTAAGAAGTGTATTAAGAAAATACTAATCAAGCATGTATGTATGCATAAAGAGCTTGTGCTGCATGATTCCTTACTTCCTGAACTCTATGCATGCATCTCCCACTTCTAGTTTTCAATTTTGCAATGTTACCAATTTTTCTATTTTTGAGTCTATCTCCCTATGGAGTGGCTTTTTTCTTGGATTTCCTTGAATTCTCCTTTGTATTTGTGTCCTCTTTGGTCTCCTTTGGTAGTTGCTCTTTCAATATAGAGCTTTTTGCTATATGTTGCAATTTAAACTCCATCTCCTACTAGTTTGCAATAGAAGATTTAATTTCAACAGTGCTATCGGGCAAGCAAGTATAGTAGTAGAGTTTTTAATTGCACATATTTTAATAAATGGTACATCACACCATAAATGGGTATGATGTAATCGTTCTATCCACATGTTCTTGCTTTGTGTGGCACCAAGTTTTGGACCCTTCCATCATTCTTGCATAGGCAAATGCTCTTCTTCTAAATCAATATGGAGATGGTAGTCTCAGCTTCTTGCTAGGTTGTCCTTTAGTGTCATGTTTGCTTGTTGCCATTTTCTTTTACTGGAGCAACATTGTCCCATTACTTCATACACTCATCAATATTTTATAAAACAAAATCTTAATATCAATGGAATTATCGTGATAGTCTATGTTAATCCTTCCCGCTAATGCATCAAAATTTGAACAACAAGATACTTAAAGGTTACTTATATCCTAATTACAGGGTCTTGACACGGAATGCATTGCTAGTATGATTGAAGACTTGGGGGAAATCCACTTTAAAAAGAGAATATTATAGGAGCCTTTAACGCGAATCCAGTTTCACCTATTTTAAAGGAACAAAAAAGAAGAAATTGTGAATTTCTTAGAGGGCCCAAAAATGAGTTTCATTTTTCCTAATGGGAAAATTTATCTTGTTACATACATTTGCAATCAATTGAATTTTTCTCCATAAGGAGGTTTGTCAATTTGAAATTTGGTTCTTGATAAGAGCATTGCATTCTTCATCCATTACATGATGCCATTCTAAACCTTGGGCTCCTTGTTGGAATGGGTTATGACTTTTCCATAAATGCAAAGTCTCTCTTATCGATCCTTTTTTTAGGCTCTTTTGAACTGAGTGGATCTTTGAGATTTGGTGACCTCCCAAGTCCATTGTACTAGATCAAATCTTCTAGCTAGTAGCTCTTCACCTAGTATCTGTCTAGATCGTCATCTAAGCTCCACTGTGGGAGTGCACGGGTGGACGGAGCCACCATCTATACTACATCAGTATTGAAGGAAAATTTTGTTCGTCTTCAGTTTGCTATGTACTCTCTATTCTTTGTTCGATTTCTGTTCCGCTGCACCGTGTAATTTAACACGCATGATTTGAGTCAATAAGTACAATTAGCATCCACATTAGCATTGACCAAGTCAAAGTTCCATGTCAACCAGTCAAGGTCAAACTACCACATCATCAAGTCAAAGTCAAAGTACACATCATCACTACCACATGGCAATGACCCCCCCTGCTAGGCACAGTTGCCCCTTCACTGGTGCACTTGTGGCACCCTGCATGTGCATAGACCTGACACTCATCACATAGTGCCTCATAGGCACACCCCTTGCTAGGCACAGTCTCTGTATCTGACTCTAATTGCCACATCATCACTTAGCAGTTTTTACCCTTTTTGCCCCTCTACCTAGCTCAAGTCATATCTCTTGATCCAAGAAGAATTTGAGGGCACTCCCAAAAACATTTTTTTCTACTCTACATGATTTTAATATTACACTAACATTTTGGTGAGAGTATCACACTCTTTTGAGCCTCGAAGACAAATCCACTTCTTGCATGCACATTAGCCTCTACATCGATGCATCTGACCCAACACCTAAAACAAACAAAGAAAAGGAATTATTTGCTGCTTTTATATCACTCGACAGTTGGTCTAGATCGAGTTCAAAGTAGATTAGATCATCCATAACGAAGAGAACTCCAAAGAAACCAATCAAAGCCATGCCAAAAAATTCCTAAATAGTTCCCACTCAGAGTCAGTCCATTCGCTCCCATGCGGTTTCACATCATCACATTACCTAAAACCTAATGTTCCATAGTTCAATGAGCAGATTTTAGAGTGTTAAGAGAAATTGATCGATTGTTTAGTAGGCAGATAGCACATGATTTGATTTCACACACACATGCCATCATCATAAAGCCTATTTGGCTATTTCTTAGCATTGTGCACACATCATTTCAAGCCTTGTAAATCCTCTTGGCTATACCCGGATTCGCCACAAGCCTTGTAATAAATTGGATTATATATTGCAATTCTATCTTCACCAACAGTTCATATTTCACTTGATACAATCGGTGTTTTGCAGTTGATTCAGATAGTGATTTTCACAACACCTTGAGTATATTTTCTTGCACCATGTCTACTATGACTAGCAATCTCAATTTGGAGGCATTTGCTAAGTTAGAAAACTCCAATTATGGCACATGGAAATACCGAATGGAGACCTCCATTTGTTGCCACATCACTAGTAGAGGGATCTACGGCGAGATCTATAGCTACACCAACAGTGTCTGCACTTGTAGCAGATCCTGCCATTTCCTGAGCATAGGTATCACTTCAAGGTTCTCATAAACCACTCAAGATATGAAAAAAACACTGACTATGAACGGTACCTGCAATGGCCACCTCATCAACTATGTGCACAAGCAAGTGCACTTAAGTTCTCATAATGCTCAAGGGAAAGTTCTTCTCAAGCAAGGGGTGTGTCTATTCTCTAAGCTTTTGGTCCGAGAAAATTTTTTTGATCATGGTGAATATTATCTTTAGATAGACAATGTTGCTGCAAAATTGTATACCCCTTTAGTCACAAAACCACCCCACAAAGATGCCCATTCTAGACCCCTTTTTTTGACAAAAACGGGTTTTTGGGCTCTCATTTTCCACATGAAAGCAGCCCAAAACCCCTTTCTTCAATGAAAGGGGTTTTGAAAGGGGCTTTTGGACTTCTCTTTTTCACATGAAAGTAGTGCAAAAACCCATTTCTTTAATGAAAGGGATTTTTGGGCTGCTTGTTTTTAGAACGAAGAAGCCTAGAAAACCCTTTTGTTGAAGAAAGGGTCTCCCAAACACCTTTCTTCAACGAAAGAGGTTATGGACTGATTTCATGTGAAAGGGATTGGGAGACCTCTTTCTTCAATGAAAGGGGGTTTTGGACTACTTTCATGCTAAAAAGAGAAGACCAATAACCCCTTTCATTGAAGAAAGAGGTGTTTTGCCCCCTTTTTTTTCACATGGCCCATGTGAAAAAAAGAAGCCCAAATACCATTTCCTTCAATGAAAGGGGTTTTTGGGCTACTTTCTTCTAAAAAAGAGCATCCTAAAAAACCCTTTCATTGAAGAAAGGGGTTTTTGGACTGCTTTCATGTGAAAAAGAAAAAGCTTTCTTCTAAAAAAGAGTAGCCCAAAAAGCCATTTCATTGAAGAAAGGGGTTTTGGGAGCTTTCATGTCGAAAAGGACAGCCCAAAAACCACTTTCATCGAAGAAAGGGGTCTTTGGGCCCCTTTTTTTAGATGGTTCACTTGGAAAAAAGAGGTCCAAAGACCCCTTTCTTCGATGAAAGGGTTTTTTGGGCTGCGCTTTTCCACATGAAAGCAACCCCAATTGAAGAAAGGGGAGATGGGCCATGTGGAAAAAAGAGACCCAAAGACCCCTTTCTTTGATGAAATGGGTGTTTGGGCTACTCTTTTTCACATGAAAGGGGTTTTGGGGATTTCATGCAAAAAAGAGTAGCCCAAAGACCCCTTTCGTTTGGGTCTTTGGACACATGTAAACAAAAGAGGCCCAAATACCCCTTTGTTCAACGAAAAGGGTTTTTGGGCCTTTGTTTTTACATGGTCCATGAAAAAATAGCCCCAAAAATCCCTTTCTTCAAAGAAAGGGGTCTTTGGGCCTCTTTTTTTATATTGGGCAAAAAGAGGCCCAAAGACCCTTTTTTTCACAAAAGGGCTCCCTATGTATGGCTCCATTTCATGAACTTTGAGACAAAAATTTACATTCACAATTCAATTTGCTCAATTCATGGGATGGTTTTGCTCACAATATAGAAACCCCCTCAAGCAAGCATAAAGCTTTGATGGAGTCCACCCTAGCCTTCTCAATGCTTGATATGGAGATATCTTTTTGAGATCTCCACCTATTTCACGTGCCCATGTAAGATTCATAATCAATCTATAGATTATTCAACTTAAATTGAAGAAAATGCAATCAATGTGAGTTGATAGTAAGCATACTTCACAATACCACTGATCTTAAATATAGCATTTCTAACATCTTCTTGTAAGCACCCTTTCACTATAATTGGGAGGATGAACTATCCAAGCAACAAAGAAGTCATGTCAATAATATAACATAATCATAGTTAGAGTAGCGACATAATCATAATTAGAGTAGCACATCACAATTATTGGTACACTAATCCTACATCTTAGAATACATGTAAGACCTTGTGCCAATCATGAGACTTGAGCCCATGTAAGACCTTGTGCCAATCATGAGACTTGAGCCCACTAAGCTTACTTTCCTTTGAAAATGCTCCTTTCAAGCAATACATGTACCCTCTCGGTGTTTGAAAAGAGGCAATGTCCACCTTGACCGTTGCCTCCTCTCTCTTGGAGAGGATCCATGTTGCTTTTCGGAGGACAACTTTACAACCATGCACTTGGGGCAACAAATGAGGCATCCTATTCATATCATGCAAGTCTTCTCGCACTCCTCTCAAGTCTTTGTTCACCAACCAAGTGTGCCCAAATAGTAGCCCCCACATTCTTGAAGATATGCATGGGATCCAAGAGATGATTGATTTGTAATTGACCCCAATAAGGAAGCTCGTGAAAGATGGATAGATTCTTCATACCAAGAGGAGGCTCCTCTCCATTTGCCATCCAAGACTGAATCCATTCACTTTCCCTCAAATATGGTGGTGGATCATCAAGTTGGCCTCCATGTGCGAGATGGTCCAATGGAAGGTATCGAGTATGACCTTCATAAACCATTTTCCTTATATGTTTGGAGTGTCATGCAAGCGCACTCAAACCCTTCCCACAAATAGGACAAGCATGTTTCCCAATTATTGCAAGTCCTTCATGCGTGCGTGAATGTGTTAGTGTATAAGACATGCACTAGAAAGAGAGTCATAAAAGTATCATTATACATGTAAAGACACAACCACATACCTGCGCACTTTCCATATCCTGGGTAGTCATGCATGGTACACATCAAATTCCCCTAACCAAAATGTCATTGGTATGTATAGGAGCTCCAGAAATATCAAGAACCTGTATGCCTCTCCATAAGATATGTAACTGCTCTATCAAATGTGCCATATACATCTCCATATTTTTGGCCTTGTACTTCCTTGGAACAAGCAGTGCAAGCATGAGCTATCCCTTCTTTATTGTTAGCCATGGTGGGATATTTGAATTCACTAGACTATAGGCCATATCGACCAAGATGTTGAGCGTAGCCCGAAAGGGTTCACACCATCCATGGCGATGAGCCCAAGATGTAAGTTGCATGGCTCCCTCACAAAGTCCGGCCACCACTGATTGTCTATGTGCTTCCAAGCAACACAATATAATGGAGGAATCTTGAATGTGTCATGAGTGGACCAATGTGTATCATGCCAAGTCATCAACTCCGCTATGGATTTGCATTGGAGCATGTTTTGTATTCTAGCAATGATGGAAAAGTGTCTCAAGACCTTTTGTGGGATCTGCTCACCCTACAAGTCATCTGTGTATCATTGTTCCCCACACTATGAACAACTAGCCAAATCTCCATGCTCACAATGAAAGAGAATATAGTCATTACGACAAGCATGGATGTATCATAGTCCATACCCACCGTTGTTCTTCGCTTTATCTCTTAATGCAGGCATGGTATTTGGTGCAAGAAACATCTTCTGGAGCAACCTATCGCAATTCAAACATACATAGGCTTCAAATAATGAGAAACTATGATGATTCTCAAAACAATCAAGTTCCAAATTATGATATAAAACGAGATTTGGTAAAAGAAAGAAGGCTCACCTCTTCTTTTTTTGGTATTTCTCTACTTTCTCTTCCTCTACTTTCATTTTCCCTTCCTTTTTCTAAAGTTCATGTCCTCCTTTTCTCTCCTTTTCTTTCTTTAAAGGAAGAACCATTACACAAAAACAATCATGAAAGAGAAAATTATGAAAGCTATACCTATTGTTTTTATGCTTTCTCCTTGTTTGTAGGCTTCTCTTTGTCCTCTCAATCCAATCCCTTTGGAAAGTTGCTTCTCCAAACTCCTCCTTTCACTAATTAGTTTTGTTAAAAATGGTATGCCATTCTCTCTTTTATAGGGCCAGTACACAAAACACCTCCTCTTTTGAGCGGGATTATCCGGTGCTAGGACACGTCATTTCCAGGTAAGAAAGTGCTTCCTCTCTTTTCTTATTTTTCTTTTCGTCATTGCATTGGCTTGTAGCTAGCGCCTTAAGCGCTAGCTACAGTGATGGGCATAGGAACTCTTATCCTCTCATTTCCCCACTCTTATTTCCTCTATTCTCTCTTTTCGTATTTCCTCTATTCTCTTTTTTCTCCTTCTCTTCTATTTTCTTTTTCCCCTCTCTTCTCTTTTCTTATCTTTTTCTGAGTCTCTTCCTCACACTTTCAGGCCACAATCCTATCAGTTTCCATGAGCTGACCCATAAGAGGCTTGGGAGTACTTCGTGATGGAGGACTAGAGCATCCGAGAGTGCAAGAGGGAGCTGTCACACTTTGCACAGGAGCAAACACGCTTCACCCAGGAGCAAGCACAACTCATACAGGAGCAGTCTCATGATATCCACGTCCAGGCTGATCTTATTCAAGGGCTCAAACAGAAGATCTCATAGCTCCGATAGGTCACTGCTATATGTACAGTCCCAAGGAGCACCCCAGTTGTGGAGGCATAGATTGCGAGCATGCAATTGGCCATCGAGGAGACGTCCAGATGGGTCGATGTAGCCGAACGAGAACCTGCAAGGGTAACAGTTTCGGCTACCCTCTTGGAGCAGTAGCAGAGAGCTAGCAAGGCTCTGAACATCAGAGTACGTGGGAGAGAGTATGGTGGGTTGGGAGGGACCCAAGCCAAGAGTAGTCAGTTCCATGATGCCTAGGCATGACTTTTAGCTTTACGCCATAGGTTAGCCTTACTAGACAAGCCAGCGATCTCCATGGATGAGGACCTCACTCCACTACAGGTTGAGGAGAGGCATTTCCTATTGTAGCAGCAGGATTAGGCCCACAGAGAGGAAAAGTGGGCAGTTGTACAAGATGGACGACTCCTTACAGGCACCCACCTCTCCTCCCGCATAGGGAGGTGGGGTCTATGAGACCCAGACATTCGAGACCCTATCTTGTACCATCTAGAACTGTAATGGTACATTATGTTCAAAACCAATGAACTTCTCGGAATCCTATACAGGTCACGACATAGTCTTTTACACATAGACACATCAGAGTCCAGAGTGCCCACTACCAATAATCAGTGGGGGTATACATGGGATTCTGCCTACAAAGATGAGACAAGGAATACAGGAGGGGCTCAAGGATCAGGAGGAGTCACAGTCCTTTACAGATCCACATTTTTGGGGACCATCTCAATGGATCAGAGAGCTCCACACTCCAGGTTTCTTTGGATTCACATTTGACACATGGATAGCCGATATCTCGCCGAGATTTGGTTATTGCATCCCCTCTCAGCCCGCTTCCTCCCCTCCTCTCCCTCTCAGCCCACCCCCTTCCCTCAGCCCGCTTCCTCCCCTCCTCTTCCTCTTAGCCCACCCGCCACCTCCCCTCTCAGCCCGCTCCCCCTTCCCTGCTCCCCCGCTCCCTCTACCCTTCTCCCCTCACCCCTGCCTCTACACTTCCCCCCACCTCTACCCTCCCCCTACCCTTCCCCTACCTCTCCCATTCCCCCTGCCTCTACCCTTCCCTCGCCTCTACACCCCTCTCCCCCTACCCTTCCCCCCGCCTCTACACCCCTCTCCTATGAGGTGAGACCTCGATGTGACCATGACTCGGAGCCTATGACCTGACAGCTCAGATAGAGGGTTGACTCACAAATCATACTTGGTGACATCCCCTCCTTGTTTAGGGTCGGGAGCCCACCACTAATGGGGGTCACAGTGGCCTTAGTTAGACACAGAGCTACGACCGGAGATGTACCAGGACTGCACCCTTGAGGGGGCGACAGTGTTCTATTGCTGACCTCATGCCTCCATTTCCATGGCCTCATCCATCCTGATGTCTTGCTACTGACAATGATGATAATGATTGTTATGATGATGCTGACGATGATGTGGAGATTGATACATATAGTCGAGATATGACTATGTTGTACTTAGGACTTAGTACTGCCAGACCTCACCTCCATAGAGTGGCTTAGGGAGTAGGACCCAGGCTCTTAGTGCCTTAGCAACAGTTTTGAGCGTGCTTACCTTGAGCTTGAGACTCAGAGATTTGGCAGGCTGAGTCCTATCACTCTTCCCAGGCGTGGTGGGTACAGTGTTGAGATATCAAGCTCTACCTCCGATATATCTCCTGGATGACTATCATTTATGTCACCGCCTATGTTAGTTGTACTCGTGGTGTAGTTAGACTGTACCACATATGTTTTTGGTTTGGGTTCACATATGAACCACGTATTCTAGGGTTTGACATATAGGCTAATCAAGACCGTTTACAATTTGACCATTTGAGCCATTGGGCTTCTATCTAAATCTAGAGACATGCTTGCTTTGAATAAACCTCTTCTATGGTCGTGGACTCCATATATACCTACCCATCTTAATGTCAAAATATATTAAAATTCAACCATTTGATCAACTGTTTCCCTCTTCTATTGTATTGTGGTTGTGTGCAAAAGTGAAGAAAGGCTTCACCCTCCAACCTTGTGTCCTCTCTCTTTTGTGTGTTGTGAAGAAAGCTGAACTTGAGTCTCCTATCTCTCTCCCTTATTCTTTACATGGTATCAGAGCCTTGTTCGTGGTAAGGAGCTCAAGAAAGCAAGCCAAGTTTGTGGTGTCCTGGTAAGAGGACCAGTGTTGCTTTCCTATTTCGAGTTTGGGAGCAAATCTATGCAGGTAGCACAGCCAGAAGTGTAGGAGTGCACTGTTTCAGATTGAGAGGCCCTTCGCGGTGTGGCGAGAGTGTAGTATATGCTGCGGGACAGGGTAAAGCCCTTGGTGACTTTATTTTTTTGATTTGAGGCCGTTTCGGGGCCCGTTTTGAAGGCGGAAGTTCTTCGCAGGCACTCAGAAAAAGGCCCTGTTTTTCGCTGTGTGACCACTGCGCGGCTAGTCGGTGGAAAGGTGCCACAGAAATTGCATCGTATGCCTGTGTGCAGAGATATTGGGAGTTGCAGATTCATGCCTGTTGCCTGTTGATGCAAAATCGTCACTAGGAAGTGACTGTGTGGTGAAATACCACTTTCGTCAGTGTTGCGGATCTGCCCCTGTGAGGCTGTTTGCAGAAGTTTTGCTATTTGCCCTTGTGAGGCATTTGCTGTGTTTACAGGTTGCTGTTGCAATTCGTGATTTGTAAAATGTCTGAGAATCTGTCTACCATTGTCAGTGAGAAGCTTGACAAGAACAACTTCCAAGCATGGAAGTTTAGGATGACAAACTTCCTTATGGGAAAGGGAGTTTGGGATTACATCAGTGGTAAAACTGCAGAACCAGTTTTGGGTGCTGCTTCCACTCCTGCTGAATCGAAGGCCTTTAAAGAATGGCATGAAAAAGCCAGAAAATGCTTGTATTGGCTGTCTGTTAGCATTTCAGATTCTATGATTGTGCATATACAGGATGTAGAGATGCCTAAGGAGGCATGGGATACATTGGTGAAGCTGTATAGCACAAATACCAAAGCACGAAAGATGCAGCTAAAGCAGGAGTTGCACAATGTGCAAAGGAAAAATCTGAATATAAATGAGTATTCCTTGAAGGTGAAAGGCCTTGCAGATTCTCTTGCCTCCATTGGAGCACCTGTTGATGATGAGGACTTAGTGTCCGTGACCTTGAATGGTCTTGGGAAAGATTATGCACAGTTTCGGACATCCATTGGAGTTCGTGAAACATTTCCTGATTTTCAGGAACTTATTGCTCTCTTGCTGAGTGAAGAGCAAAGGAATGGTGGTTCAGCCACCTCAACTTCTCAAGAGACTGCTTTCTACTCGAATACAGGTAGAGGCAGGGGTAGAGGAAGAGGCCGTTTTGGTGGCCGTGCAGGAAATCAGAACCAACAGCAATAACAGGAAAACCAGTCCTATGGAGGAGGACATGGTAGTTCTAGAGGCAGGGGGAGCCAAAGAGGCCGTGGTTCATGGCAAAGGAACCAGCAAGTAAATAGCAGCACGGAATGCTATTATTGTGGAAAGCAGAATGACATCAAAAGTGGGAAGTTGCAGCAAAGCAACTATGCATCATCAAGTGGGCATGGTGACGACAGAAATGAGCACCTTTTTGTGATGCAGCATATGGTTAACTCCATGTCAGGAGATGCTGCAGCTTGCAATGATGTTTGGTATGTTGATTCAGGTGCCTCTAACCACATGACCAGTCATGGTGAGTGGTTTCATGATGTTAGAAATTTGGATAAGCCAGGTTATGTTGAAACAGGTGATGATACTGCGCACCCAATTACACAGGTTGGTAAAGTGCCATTGGCTATGCAGGATGGCAAAACGAAGTACTTGGCAGATGTACTTCATGTTCCAAAAATCACTAAGAACCTGGTTTCAGTTGGCCAGATGGTTGAGCAAGGTCTGCATGTTAGATTTAATCCTGATGGATGCTTTGTTGAGGACTTGAAAAATAAGTGCCGCTTGGTTGCAAAAGGCAACAAAAATGGCAGAATGTTCACCTTGGATGTTGATATGCCTGAGGTGAAAGCTGCTATGTTTGCGCATGGGAGAGGTGTCATTGCAGATATTGAGATATGGCACAAGCGCATTGGGCACGTGAATATACAAAGGCTGAAATCTATGCAAACGAAAAACATTGTTGCAGGTTTGCCTAAATTCAGAGTTGAGGGAATGCAAAAGGTATGTGAAGCATGCCAAATGGGTAAGCAGGCCAGACATGCATTTCCCAAAAATGCTAAGGTGAGCAGAAGACCTTTGGAAGTGATCCATTCAGATGTTTGGACAACCAAAGCTGCTTCTATTGGTGGATGTCATTATTATGTGACGTTTATTGATGACTACACTAGGAAGGTGTGGATTTATTTTATGAAGCACAAAAGTGAAGTGTTCAGCCATTTCAAGGCTTTTAAGGCCATGGTTGAAAAAGAGAAAGGTGTGCATATTAAAGTGCTAAGATCTGATGGAGGGGGAGAGTACTTTTCAGAAGAATTTTGTGAATATCTGAAAGAACAGGGAATTCAAAGGAAGTACTCATGCAGGTCTACCCCTCAGCAGAATGGGGTTGCAGAAAGGAAGAACAGGCATATTGCAGAAGTAGGACGGGCGATCCTAAATGAGAAAAACATGCCTGATTATTTTTGGGCTGAAGCAGTAGCAACTGTTGTTTATATTATGAACAGAACCCTCACTGCAGCTGTCCATGGCATGACGCCTGAAGAAATGTATACAGGTCAAAAACCAGATATTTCTCACTTGAAGGTATTTGGTTGCATAGCTTATGTTCATGTTCCTGATGAGAAGAGAACAAAGCTGGATCCAAAGGCAGAAAAATGCATCTTTATTGGATATGCTCTGCATCAGAAAGGGTATCGCTGTTATAACCCTTCCACCCGCAAAATGCAAGTGAGCAGAGATGTTGTTTTTGATGAAATGAGCAGCTGGTATGCACCAACTGTTATGGTAGGAGATGCAGATGCAAGAAATGGGAATGCTGCAATAAATGCAGAGCAGCAATCTCAAGCCTTGAGTGGACCCAGAGAGTCCTCTACTAGTGGATCTAATGCATGGACAGGGAGATTGAGATCTAGTGAATCGTCACATGGCAGTCCTGATAGTGTTGTGCAGATATCACATAAGGGAAAAGAAAAAGTAGAGAATGCTCCAGTGTTTGATGTGTCTGCTGGTAGCTCTCATGTTGATGGAGAGTCAAGTGGCTCTGAAATGAGCCTTGATGAGGAACTTGGGATTCCTTCTGTTGTTACACCTGGTGCAAGGAAAAGCAGGCATGATTTAAAGACTCCTGCAACTGATCCAGCTGTACGGAGGTCCACTCGTATTAAGTATCCAGTTGATAGGCTGAGATATGATGGGTATACAGCACATCACTATGCTTATATGGTCAAGGTTCTAGAGGAGCCAGAGCCCACATGTTTTGAGGATGCAGCAGGGCATAAAAATTGGGAAGCAGCTATGGATGAAGAGATGGCTGCCTTGGATGCATACCACACTTGGGATTTGATGCCTTTGCCTCATGATAAGAAGGCTATTGGCTGCAAGTGGGTTTACAAAGTAAAGCACAATGCTGATGGGTCTGTTAGCAGGTACAAGGCAAGATTGGTTGCCAAAGGTTTTGCGCAGACATATGGAATTGACTATGAGGAAACTTTCAGCCCAGTTGCAAGGATGGCAACCGTGAGAGCAGTAATTGCTATGGCTACTGCAAAGGGATGGTCTTTGCATCAGATGGATGTGAAAAATGCCTTCTTGCATGGTGATTTGCAGGAAGAGGTTTATATGATGCAGCCAGAAGGTTATGAGGATAATTCACACCCCGATTTTGTATGCAGGTTGCGCAAAGCCTTGTATGGTTTAAAACAGGCGCCGAGGGCATGGTCAGACAAGATAGGGCAATATCTTGTCACTATTGGATTTCAGATTTCCAATTTAGATTTTTCACTTTATGTGAAAAGAACAAATAGAGGGATTGTGCTTATAGTCATCTATGTTGATGATTTGATTATTACAGGTGATAGTGATGCAGACATTAATGAAGTGAAGCTGCTGTTGAAGCAGAAATTTGAGATGAAGGATTTGGGAGAGCTACGTTACTTCTTGGGCATTGAGGTTATTAGATCCCCGAGTGGGATATGGCTGTTGCAAAGGCAATACAGTTTGGACATGCTGTCCAAATATGGGATGACAGGCTGTAAGCCTATCTCTGTTCCATTGGAGCAGAATGTGAAGCTCAATGCAGAGACAGGTGAGCTTCTTGAAGATATTACTATGTACAGGCGCATAGTAGGTAGCTTGATTTACATGACTATAACCAGACCAGTTTTGAGCTATGCTGTGGAGCTGGTGAGTCAGTTTATGCAGGCACCGAGGAAGCCACATTTGGATGCGGCTAGGCGCATACTGCGGTATGTGAAGTCCACATTGCATTATGGACTGTTTTATGAAGCTGGGTGTGCATTACAGGTACATGGATACACAGATGCTGACTGGGCTGGTAGTGTCTCAGACAGGAGATCTACTAGTGGTTTTATGTTTTCCCTTGGGAGTGGTGCCATCAGTTGGAGCAGCAAGAAGCAGCCAACAGTTGCCTTGTCGAGCACAGAGGCTGAGTACAGGGGTGCAGCAATGGCTGCATGTGAGGTAGCTTGGTTACGGAAGCTACTTGCAGATATGGGATAGTCAATTCATGTAGCAGTTGTCATTCATTGTGACAACATTAGCAGCATCATGCTTGCTAATAACCCAGTTTATCATGCTAGAACGAAGCACATTGAGGTGCATTATCACTTTGTGAGAGAGAAGGTTCTAGCTGGTGAGATTGATCTTGTCTATGTCAGCACTGAGGAGCAAGTGGCTGATATTTTTACGAAGGCATTGGGTACCGAGAAGCTTCGCAGATTTAGGAGCTTGCTTGGTGTACGTGAGATGGATTTGAGCTTGAGGGGGAGTGTTGAGATATCAAGCTCTACCCCCGATATATCTCCTGGATGACTATCATTTATGTCACCGCCTATGTTAGTTGTACTCGTGGTGTAGTTAGACTACCATGTATGTTTTTGGTTTGGGTTCACATATGAACCACGTATTCTAGGGTTTGACATATGGGGTATTTCCCTCTTCTATTGTATTGTGGTTGTGTGCAAAAGTGAAGAAAGCCTTCACCCTCCAACCTTGTGTCCTCTCTCTTTTGTGTGTTGTGAAGAAAGCTGAACTTGAGTCTCCTATCTCTCTCCCTTATTCTTTACATACAGCAGGGGGACACGATGACAAAGCAGTTCCTCCATACCACTAGGCCCCGATCGGTAGACACACAGTTGCAACATCTCTAGTATCTGTAAGGCATCATGCACACTGACCCACAGGAGATATTAGACCTGGGGTGCCAACTTAATATGTAATTTGTTACTACCTTCGTCCAAAATTCAAGGTATGGGGGGACAAGGTCCATAAATAATATGCATGGATTTCCTTTCAAAAATTCAAATATGTAAGGGAAAAATATGAAAAGTTCATGTCCCCCATCCCACAAAATATAAGGTAGATACCTTGGAAAATATGCAAGATTTTAAGATTTGTACATATTTTTCATAATATGTGAGGCCCAAGAGGGAGGTCTTTTGGATGAGGGGGGATAAAACAAAAAATACACTAAAATATGAAAACCCATCTCCTTTCAAATGAATGTAACTTTTTCATGTGTTACCCAAATTTCAAGGTGTAAAGACATATTTGAAGCTCTTTTAGTGTACAACACAACTATGTTAATTTGAATAATTTCCACGCATGGCATATTGTTAAATTCATCTCATACTAAAGATTTTGATAGGTTTTCTTACTAAAGGGAGTTGGCACCCCAGGATATTAGACCTGAGCACACGTTCTTATAGCCAGCTTTTTCAGATAGAGAGAATGACTTGAGCTGGTATTGTGGCCCGATAGGTAGTTTGAGATCATGTTCCAATAGTAGTCTCGTAGGTTTTATGCAACAGGCTGGAGGAGCCTTTCATGGATGAGGAGCTCTGGGAAGCCCTCAAGGATCTCTCGACCCAGAAGTGTCCTGTAGAGGATGGCTTGACTCCATCGGCCTTCTTTTGGAACTATAGGGAGATTATCTCCATCCCTTTCTAACTAGCATGCCAGGAGATTTTGGACACGAGCTCCCTCCCTTAGTCCTTGAGCAGGGGGTGGATTTGTTTGATCCCTTGGTTGCCAGGGTGGTATTTACATTATGACAGAGTAGTAGATCACCCTGGTCCTTGAGAGTATTCGGCACAAGCTTCTCTACTCAAGCTCAGCCAAGAGCTCCCTAGTAGGGCACGCCTTAGTGGCAAACCAGGTCCTTCTTTCCATCGACTGGTATATTGCCTCCTATTGGTGTTCTCATTGAGGATGCATTGGGTAGCTCTGACGGTTGGTTTGAAACTTCCTTCGGGTGGGATTGGATGGCATGTAGAATACTAGAATCCAGGTCGCTTGGCAAACGGTGATCATGCAACAAGCACTAGTTGGGTGGGTATCATAGATCCAAAGACACAAAGCAGAGCCCTTCTCGGCAATTTGGTTGTTCACGGCCTCACCCCAAGGGCAGAGCATTGGAATCTCCTCTTATAGTGAGGGCTTCTTAGAAACACCCCACGCCCTCACACAAGTGGATCTTCTTAGAGGTCCCCCTTACTCATCGGAGGACAGTGGCAGCCCTCACACAGGTGGATCTTCTTAGAGGCCCTCCTTACAGGGAAGGGTTCCCCCTGGATGAGGAGCCTTCACAAGGTCTGGCAGAGCGTAAGTTCTTATAATCTCATGTACAACACATTGGAATGGATCAGGTAGGTTGCCTTGGGTCAATATTGTGAATTTTCCATGCTTCTTGTTCCGAATGGATAGATTCTCCATTCCTACTTACTATTGCACACATGAAGAAACATCATTTGAGAAATTTAAATATAAATAGATGTAATGCATCATGTGAATTCTTCTTCTTCAATTAATTTTTGAGCTTCGAGACTTACATTAGCAGCATCACGAGCTCTATGCATCTCCTTTGCATCACCATTCCCTTCAAGTCCTACATCACCCCCAAAACAACTGGCTTATGCATGACTTTGTGTATTTTGATATGAAGAGTCCATATCACTCATATCATCCTCCATGAAGTTCCTGAAAGAATAACTAAGGAAACCTTAACAAAAGCAATGCACCTTTGTGGATAATCCAAAGTAAGAAATTACATTGAAACAATATGAAATTAACATTTTAGCTCATATTCTCCTCTTTAGAGCACCTCCTGAGGTTCAAGATGCTTCTTTTCTTGAAAAAAAAAATCATGGACCACATATTGATCCTGCAACTATACGGTCACAAGATAACATGGGAGATATCCTCAAATGGTGCCCTCAATAGTCGCAAAGTTTACAGAGACTATGATAGGCCATCATAGAAGGTAGGTGATGTTTGAGGAGGGATGAGAAAGACCATGAATGATTATGATGGAGGAGAAGCAAGGGGTGGACTAGGGGTGAGGATGAGGGCAGACGAATATGCATGAGTAGGATGAGTAGAAGCAGAGCAAACGTGAGCATGAGGCAAGAGGAGCTTGCATGAGTAGGAGGAAGGAGGAGTAGGCATGAGCATGAGGGAAGAGGAGAATGGATGAGCATGAGGGAGGAAGAGGAGGAGGAGGAGGAAGGCAGTAGGGGGGGAGGACGCATGTGGGAGGAGGGAGGAGGAAAAAGAAGTAGGGGGAGGGGGGGAGGAGGAGGCATGTGGGAGGGAGGAGGAGGCATGTGGGAGGAGGGAGGAGGAGGCATGTGGAGAAAGGGAGGAGGAGGGAGGTAGGGGGAGGGAGGAGGAGGAGGAGCAAGAGGAGGAATGGGATGTGTGAAAGAGGAGGAGGGAGGAGGGAGACTCGAGGGAGACAAGGAGGAGGATGGGGGGAGGAGGAGGGAATTCAAATTCAAAATTCAAAAGTTTGACTTTGGAGGATGGGGGAAGGAGGGAGAGAGAGGAATTCAAATTCAAAATTCAAAATTTTGACTTTGGGAAAAGTGCCCCCTCCTTGGTGTAAGAGGTGGCCCCCTCCTAGGTATAAGAAGTGTAAGGGGTGGGATCAACTGGGCTGAACCCACCTAGGTATGGGGGTTTAGGACTCCCTTGGGACCCACAAGAGGGATTGCATTAGGTCTAATCCATTTCTTAACCCATTCCTTATGAGGCCCTTTTGAGACCCCGATTCTCCCCTAATGACATCTCACTCTGGATAGCAGGAGGCCTCTAGACCCATCCTCATTGACAAAGAGGAAGGGATTGAGCATGACGACTCCATAGTGGTAAGAAACTATGAGCTTTGAATTTCTTCTCTCTTGGTATAATTTTTCTATATCGGCATTCTAATGTAATGTTGGACTATTGCAGGGAGGTTGCAGGAGGCATTTGAGGTCGACCTCCTCTCATCTCGGCCAAGCAAAAGGGCGCTTTGTGGTCATTCACAAAAAGTTTTTGCCACATGGCACTGATGACCTCTTGAAGTGCAAGGCCTTGTCATGAGTGATTGGTCATGTTGACATCAATCGCAATGCTGACAAGGTCATTTTGGTGAACTGCATGGCTACCCTCAATGCTTTTGGAACCAGTTTTCAAGGTATGGCATTGACGCAGTAGCCATGTCCCTGGCCAGCAACAACAATAGCGTTGATGCTCTATCGACTAGGTTTAGAGCTAGGAGTGTATTTGGGAATTCAAAGCCCGATGTTCTCATTGTTTTAGAGAAGAGAGAAACGCTACGAAGCCTAATTGTATAGAACTTTTATTCTATATGAATACAGATATAGTTTTTATACAGTCTCCCATTTTGTGTTCTTTTACAAAATTTATTTTATATTGTCATTGTATTTTGTTGGCATTAATATTTTCATTCACTATTCTATTCAAAAGCATGCTAACAGATAAATTTTTGCACTATAATGGTCATTTCTGAGCAATATAGGAAGAATCTCACTCTGGCGCAGAAGGTCAAGCAGGCTCCATACGTGCCATAGAGGGTTTTGACCTTTTTTATCTCCTTGCATGATGCCGAACACTTTTCCCTTCAATGCGATGACAAAAAAACATCATTTGACCACTCAAATTCACGTTGAACTTACATATATTGATGGAAAGCATCACATAACATGTATAATAACATGGGAATAGTAATAGAACATAAAAATATCTTTTATTCATTGGCCTCAAAGGGCAGATATTTACAAAATGAGTTAGATTACACCAAATGAACCTAAACAACATCTAGGGCCTAAGGGAGGGATCAGAGCAGATGCGCTTGGTGAGTGCAAGGTCCTTGTCCATCACTGTTACACTTTTGGCGTGGATAGCACATAAGTTCACGTTTTCAAAAAGATCTACTGTCATCTACTCTGTTGCCTCCTAAATTTCTCCCATAACGCTTGAAGTGAAACACACATCATCCTTGTAATGCTGTGGTATTTTACGTACAACATGCTGGAAGGGTGCATGGGGAATGAGATTGTCCACAATGGTATGGAACGTGCAGATCTCTTGAAGTGCCTTCATGCCTAATTTTTTGTGCCTCTTAATCTTTAGGGGACCCTACACTGACCTCTGGACATGGCTCCATCGCCACTTGTCCACTTTGAACTTCTTTCTCCTCTACTCCCTTGCAACCTCCTCTTCAAACTCCTCTTCCTGTGTCTGGTGGGTCCTTTAAGGTGGCTTGTCACGCCTAGGGGTCTGCTTTGTCCTTGGTCCCTTTACCTTTTGATGAGGCTGTGAGACAGTAGGCTCGGGCTTGAGGTTGATGGTGCTCTTCTGTGTGGTCTACTTGGTTGGAGGATTGGGGCCAAGGCTCATTATACCTGTGAGCCCGCCAAATACTTCCTCTTGTTGTGGCCCCTTTAATCTTTCCATCTCCTCCCTTTGCCTTTCTTGCTCCCCTTGTTGGTCTAGATGCTCCATGTTAGGACCCCATGGAGGAGGGAGGGGAAGTTGATCAGGAATGATTGGACTGGACTATTTGTCCCTCTTGGGAGACCTCTCTACTTCCACGGTTAGTTGGGAAGGACTGAGAGGACACCTAATTGTGCTTGGATCCTTTATCGTGCTGGGATTCCTCATGATGCTAAGATCCCTAGGATCCCCTATGAGATTCGGATGGTGGGGACTTATGTTGCTGGACTCCTAATGATGAGAACCGCCTTCATATGGCTACTGATCATTGCCCTCTTGGCCACTGGGGCTTGTAGTGTGTTTGGAGGCCATGGAGTTGTGAGGAGGAGAGCGGGTAGCATCTAAACGACGTTTAGTGGGTCTAGAAATTTGTTTAACTCATGCCATAGAAATGAGGGATTTTAGGGTTTTGAAATGCTTTATATAGTATTTTTTAAAGCAATTTAGGGTTTTTATTTATAGGCCCCTTTTAAATTAGGGTTTTTTGAGTGCACCCCCTTCCCCCTCGGTCCTTTGTCGCCTGTTTGGTTATGCTTAATCTTCAACACCCTCCCTCCCAACCCACCCACCCCTCCACCCTGCCATGTCGCACATGCAATTCTACAATTTCTAAACAAATTTGTGAATTTTGGAATCTATAATTGACTCAAAATAGTGTTAACTTTATTCATCAAACATTTTACATTTGGGGTTCTCTTAGGATCGAACACCTCCCCTATCTGACTCTATGTTGTAACCAAAGCGCAACCCCTTGGCTCCCTATTGAGGACTTCCAAGTAGCACATCTCCTTGTGTTCTTGACATGTTGAATTGCTTTTGTGAGACTTGAGAACCCTACCTTATCGTGCTTGAGAGTCTTGGCCTCTAGACATCTATAAAACTATTCGAACATTTTTTGTAGTGCATTGCTTCACACGATACCACCCCCATGCCTTGTATTCTTGAATTATGTTGCCTTTTCTCTGTACTGTGATTTCTCTATTCCTTGAGTATTCCAAATGGATAGAGGGCCCCATTGCTCCACAAACCATGGTGCATGTGCATAAAGAATATGCTGTAAAGAAAAACATCATATTAGAAACATAAACCGACTCAAGTTTAAAGCACAAAATTTCAACCTAAGGAGGATTACCATGTAATGTGTAATATGTGACTCTCCCCATGCTTCTACCATGAATGATATGAATTCTCCCAATGCTGTCCTGAATCTCTCATAATAAAGCTCATCTATTTGACCTTGTGTAAGCAACTTTATAAATGCATCAAGCTTTGTCCACAGTTTTGCTCTCAAAGTAGCGATTTGTGGATGTGAAGCTTGATTTGTAGTGCACTCACACAAGCTTTCTAGTACTCCCAACCTAGGGTGCTTTGAGCCAATATATGTTTTCTTTATCAGCATTGTGGTTGGACAAGAACCTCCTTGCCTTTCCTCCACCCATGGACACTTTAGTAGGAAGATTTTGTGTCTTTCCTAATTGTTTCTTGTCCTACTTAAGCTTCACATTGCCTCCATGAAGTCCCATTAGTGAGAGTAGTTCTTCAGTTTTTGCAATGCATTGTGCAGATACTTGCTATGGACTCAAATTCCAAGCATAAACTAGATGGAGATAGAGTACTTATCAAGTATACACAGTTAAGCATGCAAAGTACACATGTGTACCTGCTCCAATGGAATTGGTAGAATGGGGTCCCACTTAGGATTCTTTTTGTGACGATCAGGGGCTGCACTTTGGTTGTGAGAAAGGATGCCATTTTACCACTGTAGGCTTCCCTTTTGCATCTTCTGAGAGTGGGTGCAATACAAGCATGTCCATTTTGCATCTGCACTTGTATCACAACCATACAAGCACTTGAGGGTCTTCAAATCACCAGCTAGATGCCATTCAACTTGAAACGTTCCATGCCCATCCACTATTAATGTTTTCCCTACCTCTTGTCTTTGAATAATCGACGGGATGCCAGTTCTCTCCAAAACCCACTTCAAGGTCTCATGGCACTCCTTTGGAGTCTCAAAGGCTGCAAGCCACCATATGTCCTTCTCAGATTGGACTGAGAAACCCTGCTCAACTTCCTCATCCCCTTGAGCAAAATGCAAGGCGTCATTCATAATACAAATGCTCACCCTCTTTCACTTGTGCTCTTTCACCAACTGAGCTTCATCCATTTTTATAACAAATACTAGCTTGCCATCTGTACAATGAAAGAGAAATACAGTAAGGATATAGAAATGAGAAGAAATAAACTTGAATTCGAAGAGGGAATTTCTCTTACCTTCTTCTCTCATCCCATAGAATTCGACCATGGCTCTCTACAAATTCTCTACATCCACATAAACATTATTGAAAGCATTCATCTCAAACGTTTGGATGCCAAATTTCTTCTTACTCTTCCAAGTCATTGTGCCACTTAAACAATGGTATCCTCCAACCTTTTCTCTAGCACATTGGTTTGTTTCTTGACGTGCAAGCCTTACAAACCACGGTGTTGGCAATGGCATTGTAGATATCTTATACTTTTCCTGTTGAGATATCGAGCTCCACTCGTGATATGCCAGGGTGACCATTGTGCATTTATGTCACCGACTTGTTAGCTGTAGAGGTGGTTGGTACACCACCCATGAATAATAGCTGGATGACAGCTATCCTTATGTACTCTAGTTCGTGGCTCAGTTAGTATGCCACCTTAGTTAGCTGAGTTTGGTTTGAGACCCACATATAGGGTTCTTGTATTTCTTTGTACTAGAGTTCTTTTGGCTTTCACAACTAAGAGGAGGAAAACTATTTTCAGCCTCCACCTTTGTGTGTATTCCCCCATTGTGTATGTGAGAAAGCCACAAGTGAGAGTCCTTCCTTCTCTCCCACTATCTTCACATGGTATCAGAGCCTGGTTCATGGTAAGGAGCTCAAGAAAGCAAACCAAGTTCGCGGTGTCCTGGTAAGAGGACCAGTGTTGCTTTTCTTTTTCGAGTTTGGGAGCAAATCTCTGCAGGTAGCATAGCCGGAAAGTGCAAGAGTGCATTGTCTTAGATTGAGACACCCTCGGTGAAGCCCTCGGTGACTTTATTTTTCTGATTCGAGGCCATTTTGGGGCCATTTTGGAGGTAGAAGTTCTCCGCAAGCACTGAGAAAAAGGCCCTCTTTTTTGCTGTGCGACCACTGCTTTGCAGGTTGGTGAAAAGTTGCCATAGAAATTGCATCATATGCCCGTGCATAGAGATATTGGGAGTTGCAGAATCATTCTTATTGCCTATTGATGCAAAATCGTCACTAGGAAGTGACTGTGTGGTCAAATACCACTTTCTTAGTTTTGCAGATTTGCCCTTATGAGGCAGAAGCTATGTTTTTTGTAGTGATAGAATATTTTGTAGTGTTATGTAATGGCGTCTGGTTCTCTTTCACAGATTGTCACTAAAAAGCTTGACAAGAACAACTTCCAGGCATGGAAGTTTAGAATGACGAATTTCCTTATGGGAACGGCTATTGGGAGTTCATTACAGGAAATGAAGAAGAACCAGTTCTTCCTAATGTTCCCAATCAACAAGAAATGCAAGCATTTAAAGGATGGCATGAGAGAGCTAGAAAAGTTATGTACTGGCTATCTATCAGTATTTCAGATTCTATGATTGTGCATATTCAGGATGCAAGTATGCCAAAGGAGACATGGGATACTTTGGCAAAAATGTATAGCACAAATATGCAAGCTAGGAAAATGCAGCTCAAGTAGGAGTTACATAATGTGCAGAGAGAAAATATGAGCATCAATGAATATCACATGAAGGTGAAGAAAATTACAGATGCACTTGCTTCCATTGGGTCACCAGTGGAAGATGATAATTTAGTTTCTGTGACCTTGAATGGTCTAGGTTAGGATTATGCACAGTTTCGGACATCCATTGCCGTTCGTGAAAAATTTCCTGACTTTGAGGAGTTGTTTGCTCTTCTAATTTTTGAAGAGCAGAGAAATGGTGGTGCATCTTCTTCAAGAGGAACTTCAAAAGAAACTATCTTCTACTCAAATGCTGGAAAAGGTAGAGGCAGAGGTAGAGCAGGCCGATCTGGAGGCCGTGGTAGAAATCATAATATGTAGCAAACTCAAGAAAACCAGTCCTATGGAGGAGGACATGGTAACTCTAGAGACAGGGGGAGCCAAAGAGGTCGTTGTGGATGGCAAAGAGGCCAAAATGCAAACAGCAACGTTGAATGCTACTACTATGGTAAAATGGTTCATATGGCTAAAGATTGCTATAAAAAGAAGAATGACATCATGAATGGAAAATTGCAGCAAGGGAATTACGCAACTTCTAGTAGACATGGTGATGACAGAAATGAGCATCTATTTATGGTGCAGCACATGACCAATTCTATGACAAGTGCAAAAGAAAGCAATGATGTGTGGTATGTTGACTCAGGTGCGTCAAACCACATGACAGGTCATGCAAAATGGATGCAGTATGCAAGGAAAATGGAAAGACCAGGATTTGTGGAGACTGGTGATGATACTGCACATCCTATTGTGCAGGTTGGTAAAATTCGTTTGTCTATGCAGGATGGGAAAAAGAAATACCTGTCTGATGTATTTCATGTCCCGAATATCACCAAGAACCTGGTTTCTATTGGTCAAATGGTTGAGCAGGGCTTGCAGGTCAGATTTAATCCTCATGGATGCTTTGTTGAGGATATGAAAAATAACAGTCACTTGATAGCAGAAGGAAAGAAGAAGGGCAGGATGTTTACGTTGGATGCGGATATGCCTGAATTGAGTGCAGCAATGTTTGCACATGGGACTGGTGTAGTTGCAGATATTGATATCTAGCATAAATGCATTGGTCATGTTAATGTACATCGACTTAAATCAACACAGGCCCAAAATATTATTGCAGGATTACCTAAATTCAAGGTTGTAGAAATGCATAAGGTATGTGAAGCCTATCAATTTGGAAAACAGGCAAGGAAACCATTTCCTAGACATGTTCAAGAGAGTAAGAAGCCATTGGAATTAATCCACTCTGATGTGTGGACTACTAAAGCTGCATCTATTAGAGGCTGTCATTATTTTGTCACTTTTATTGATGACTATAGCAAAAAAGTTTGGATGTATTTTATGAAAAAGAAAAGTGAAGTGTTTGGGCATTTCAAAGCTTTTAAAGCTATGGCTGAAAAAGAAACAGGCCTGCAAATAAAATGCCTAAGGTCAGATGGAGGGGGAGAGTACCTCTCAAATGAGTTTGCAAGGTTCTTGCAGGAGCATGGCATAAAGCAACACCCTTATCAGCCACATCATTTGCCATGATGGCAACCAACTACCACATAATCAGGTTGACCAATCAATGCTTGCAATTTCATATCTACCATGGTTGCATCCACATCATTTTCTATGTGGAAGCCATGTCATCGAGTCCACATCATCACTACCACCTCACCTACCACCTTAACAGTGCCACATGCCAATCTCCTGCAAGCACACACAATCACTCTGTAGGCACACTATGCACTACATGTGAACCATCTTGCCACATCACCATAGTGCTCCACTGGCATACCTCTTGCTAGGCACATTCCCACATCATCACTGCATGTGACTCAAAGTGCCACATCATCACTGCACATTTCACTCTTTTTTGCCCCTCCACCTAGATCTAGTCATATCTCTTGATCCAAGAGGAATTTGAGGGTGCTACAAAAAGGTGAAACGATCATTTTTTTGTGCTCTATGTGCTTGTGGCAAAAGTATTACTCACTTTTGAGCCTTGTCGATGATAAATCCACTTCCTACACACACGTCAGACACATCTGACCCAACACATTAAAAGAAGCAAAGAAAAGAAATTATTTGTTGTTTGATTGATGGTTGATATAGATCTATATTAGAGTAGACTAGATCGCCATAGAGCAGACGCTTTGAATTTCTCCAAGTTGCCAATCTAAGCCATGCCCCAAATTCTCGACTAGTTTCTACTCGGAGTTACTCCCTACACTCACATATGGTTTTGCGTCATCACATTACCTAAAACTTGACATTCATTAGTTTAGTGAGTAGACTTGAGAATGTTCAGAGTCATTGCTGATTGTTCAATGGGCAAATCAGACATGATTTGATTTCATACACACCTGCCATCATTGTAAAGTCTATTCAGCAATTTCACGGCATTGTGCACTTTATTCCAGCCTTGTAGAGCCTCTTGGCTATTCCTGGAATCATTTTCCACAAGCCTTGTAATTCAGATCGGATTATATATATTGCAGTTCTACCTTCACTGACAGTTTAGATTTCACTTGCCACAATTAGTGTTTTGCAATTGATTCAGATAGTAATTTTCATGACACTTTGACTATATTTCTTGCACCATGTCCACAACTAGCAACCTCTATCTAGAGGCATCTGCTAAGCTTGAAAAATCTAATTACGGCACATGGAAATATCAAATGGAGACCATTCTTGTACTTCAGGACAAATGGGAGTATGCCGATGGATCTACACCTAGACCATTGGATGATCTAGCCAACAGTAGCTCTACTCCACCTGTTGTGATAGGACCATGAGTGGGATCTATAGCGGGATCTCTAGCTACACAATCAGTTTCTACACCTGTAGTAGATCTTGCCATTGCCCGAGCTCAAGCAGAATGGGATAAGAAAGATAAGTATGCATATCATTTGACCAAGCAAAATGTGCAAGATGTCATGCTAGGATAGCTCAACACCATCAAGTCATCAAAAGAAGCATGGGATATGTTTGCAGCTCTCTATGAGTCCAAGAACACTTCCAGGATTCTCACACTATGAAACCAAATCAACCAAAGTTTCTGCAACAGCAGGGAAACCGGTCATGCTTACGTACTCTGAATGAAAGACTACAACAATCAACTCGCAGCAATAGCAGGAGAAACTATGAACCCATAGAAATGGTTCAAGTCATCCTAAATGGACTAGGAGAGGGATATGAGAATCTAGTCCAGAGTATTGCCATCCAACAACAATTTCAACACTAGAAGAACTTCACTTAGTATTACTTGGTGAAGAACTCAGGACTCAAGCCATTCATGCACACAAAGGTCATTCTAATGATCACGCATTCACAGCTTTAGACAAAAGCATAGGTAGAGTTAGAGGTAGAGGTAGATCATTCCAAAGAAGTGGTCACCATCAGCAACAGAGTCATTAGCAAAGTTAGCATTAGCATCAGCATCATCCTCAGCAACATCAAAATCAGCAAAGAGAAAATCATTCCAACCGAGGAAGATTCCAAGGATGAAGGAATGCATCCACCAATGTGTCAAACATCTAGTGCATCTACTATCATAAGTTTGGACACTATGAAACAAATTTCCACAAGAAGTAGTACGACCAAGGTGGTCAATCCAGTAGCAATCGAGGGAATTTTTGCGGCAGAGGAAATCATCGTGGTGGACATTCTAGTCACAGTCATTTTGCAAATGAACATGGGAATATGTTTCTAGCAAACGAAGAACTATAGAGGATTGATACAACATTGATTGCAATCCAAAAGAGGAATTTAGCTATCAAGTTGACCAAGCAAAATAAGATCCTTGGTACATCGATAGCGATGCATCATCTCACATGACAAATCATTAGGAATGGTTCACAGAGTTGAAACCATTTGAAGGTCAAAAAAATGTCATCTACACAGCAGATAATACATTGAATCTAGTTCAAGGGACATGCATTATCCCTATGAACAATTTCACTGGTACAAAAGGATTGAAGAAAGCACTTAGCCTAGGTCAACTCCTTGATAAGACATGGGCTAGAAAGTTGTTGGCTTCAATGAATGCAGATGCCACACCAACAAAGGATCTAAGAGCTAAAATGCCAAAGGTTGTTGAGACAAAATATATGGACATTAAGAAAAAGGCCTTGTAGTCCACTACCCAAGGTAGAGCAATTGGTGGTTTACATGATGGTTCTCCATTGAGCTTCTCCTATGATATCTTGCTATTAGAGAATGATACAAATTTTGCTCTATGCTCCAAAACTCAGCAAGAACCTCTTGTTAGTAGGTCAAATGATGGAACACAACTATCGAGTCATCTTTGATGGAGATTAATGCACTATCAGGGACAAATCCATAAGATTTCAGCTAGTGGGAAAAGGTGTCAAGGAAGGACGCTTGTACATCATGCTACTAGCTATAGTACCATTTTTTCATGCCATGTCAGCTCAACCTCAATAGATGCCACTATCTGTAAAATGGAACCAGAGATATGGTCATGTCAATTTCAAGAGCTTGTTAGATCTCAGGAATTAGAATATGGCAATTGGGATTGCAAAGCTACAATTTCTTGGAAAATTTTGCAAAGCATGCTGCTTCCACAAACAAAAGCGAACCAACTTTGGCACAAGCACCTCTCGAGCATGAGGTATTCTTGATTTGATACACACAGATGTATGGGGTTATGCCTAGACCCGCATCATCAACGGTTCACTTTACTACTTGACTTTGATTGATGACTACAATAGATGTCACGCACCGTTCTTTCACAATCACGATCAAAATTGTAGCAAGATAATAATCACGAATGAACAAGAAGAGAGATTGTAGTATGAATCAAACTGATGAGTCTTTACAATAATTTTGGAGAAGAATCACTCCGTGAAGGAGCTCGATACCACCCGTCCATCCTCGAGCTATCTCACTCTCACTCTCACTCGCATGAAGATGTTCAAATCGGATGATCAAATGATCAAATCTCAATCACACTCTCACTCTCACTCTCAAAATATCTTGATCTGATCTTCTTCTTTGCGCTACCTCGATTCGCGTGCGTTGGGTTGAGTGTTCTCCTTCTCACGATCTCCTCTTCTTTTATAGCCTTTCACAAGTCCAAAATAAGCCGCTAAAAACCTCCAAAATCGGCAAAAAATAGCTTTTCTCGAAAAGCATGTGTGCGCTTTTCACCTTCTTTTAGCGTGCGCTTATGATAGCAAACGCGTACAGAATTTCGATGCATGAAAACGGCCCTGTTCAGAGCATCATCACGCCTGCCTCGTAGATCCAATGGACAAGCTCAATAGCTCATCTTGAATGTCGACCCTCTTCTTTCCCTTTGCATCGACCTTTCGTGGCTAATTCTTCCATCTAGACCTCCGTCTAACGCCTGCAACTCTTGACATGGAAATCTAGATGCACTTTTAGCTCAAAACCACTTTGTTCGCAACTTCTGACCTCCATATAGCATGCAAACGAGTGAACCACAAATTTTTCACTAGGACAAAGTTTTTCTACTCAACAAGATGTAAAACTCTCTCATACAGAGTTTCCTCAAATTATTTCTCTAACCAACTCAAAATCAAGTTGCAAAATCCAGCCGACACCATAATGGACAAAAACCAAAATTTTTTGACCAACACCAAACTTTCCCAAAACCTTAAAAACATCAAAACCATCCTTTTTGAACACTATCTGTGATATATATTCCAAAATATTCCATATACAAAATTGGAGCGTCACATCTGTTCCCTCTTTAGGAACTCTGTCCTCAGAGTTTAAATGAAAGAATCTCAGTAAGGCATCTAAGTCTACCCATGAAGCATCTTCTATAGGATAAGCATCCCACTTAACCAAAACTTCTTCTATTATTCTATTCCTAAGCCGCTTCGTGTTCTTATCCAATATATATTCAGGTTCGACTTTCAAAGTCCCATCCTCCATGATCCTAGACTTGTCCTGCAAAATATGAGTTGGGTTGGCAACATAAGATTTCAATAGACAGACATGGAAAACAGGATGCACTTTTATGTTCTCAGGTAGTTCAAGTTGATATGCAAGCGTTCCCACCCTCTTTAAGATTTTAAAAGGTCCCGCGAAACGAGGTGAGAGTCTTCTATCCTTCCCAAGGATTAGATTACTGCGTTTAGGTATTACTTTCAGAAATAGCATCTCCCCAATTTGAAATTCATGGAAAGACCGCTTCTTATCATAGTAATGCTTTTGCCTGTCTTGTGCTCTTTGAATGTTCTTTTAAATTAGTTTCACTTCCTCATCCATCCTCTCGAGCATTTGTCTAGACACTTCGACTCTATTTTGAGGATCTACAAAATTTACAGGAGTGTGGCAATTCTGACCATACAGGCTTCAAATGGAGTCATTTGAATGGAGCTATGCCATGAACTATTATAAGCAAACTCGGCTAAGGATAGAAATTCAGTCCAATTTGTTTGCTTCTCATTAACATACATTCGAAGCATATCCTCAAGTACGTGATTAATCCTTTCAGTTTCTCCGTCTATTTGTGGGTGAAAAGTTGTACTCATCTTAAGCTCCGTCCCAATTGCTTTGAATGTGGCCTTCCAAAAATTAGAAGTAAATTTGGAATCCCTATCTGACACAATACTTTTAGGCATCCCATGCAATCGAAAAATTTCTTTCACAAACAACTTAGCTACCTCAAGAGCACCATCAGTCTGGTGCGTACTTATGTAATCACAGGAACTTCTCTTTATACTCATCCACAGAAAGATTATGTTTTCCCTCTTGTACTTGCTTAAAATTATAGAACTCCATCTTCTTTTCCATATAATAATGTGGAGAACAATACCTCTTTTCAGCTGCAGTTTTGAATTCAGCCCATGTGATGGGTTGATCTTGACGTTGTCAAATTTGCACATGCGACTTCCACCATAGTTTTGCAACTCCACGTAACTGTAGTGCCACGATCTTAGCCTTTCGCGCTTCATCAAACTCTCATAGAGCAAAGAAATCTTCAAGTTCTTTGAGCCACGCTTCCAAATCTTCCCCGGTCTTCTTCTCACCATCAAATTCAGAGAGTTTTGCTTTCTTAAAAACTTGCAAAAGAGTAGATTCGGCAACATCTTCCTCACCTCTTTTTCTCCTTCAGCTCGGTACCCTGGCACCAAGCTTGACATAGACCTCTTCATCTTCTAAATTTCTGCTAGCAGCACCACCACTAGCTCTATCATCTGCTATGCCTTTTCCTTTGGACAATCTATTTAATTCCATGGTTAGCCTTCGAATCAATGAATCTTATTCTTCTAGTTTCTTTATAATTGACTCGTTGTCTGCCATCAAAACCGCACTCTGATACCACTTGTCATGCACCGTTCTTTCACAATCACGATCAAAATTATAGGAAGGTAATAATCACGAATGAACAAGAAGAGAGATTGCAGTATGAATCAAACTGATGAGCCTTTACAATAATTTTGGAGAAGAATCACTCCATGAAGGAGCTCGATACCACCCGTCTACCCCCGAGCTATCTCACTCTCACTCTCACTCTCACTCGCATGAAGATGTTCAAATCGGATGATCAAATGATCAAATCTCAATCACACTCTCACTCTCACTCTCAAAATATCTTGATCTGATCTTCTTCTTTGCGCTGCCTCGATTCGCGTGCGTTGGATTGAGTGTTCTCCTTCTCACGATCTCCTCTTCTTTTATAGCCTTTCACGACTCCAAAATAAGCCGCCAAAAACCTCCAAAATCGGCCAAAAATAGCTTTTCTCGAAAAGCGTGCATGTGCTTTTCACCTTCTTTTAGCGTGCGCTTATGATAGCAAACGCATACAGAATTTTGCTCTATTCTCCAAAACTCAGCAAGAACCTCTTGTTAGTAGGTCAAATGGTGGAACACAACTACCGAGTCATCTTTGACAGAGATTAATGCACTATCAGGGACAAATCCATAAGATTTCAGCTAGTGGGAAAAGGTGTCAAGGAAGGACGCTTGTACATAATGCTACTAGCTATAGTACCATTTTTTCATGCCATGTCAGCTCAACCTCAATAGATGCCACTATCTGTAAAATGGAACCAGAGATATGGTCATGTCAATTTCAAGAGCTTGTTAGATCTTAGGAATTAGAATATGGCAATTGGGATTGCGAAGCTACAATTTCTTGGAAAATTTTGCAAAGCATGCTGCTTTAACAAACAAAAGAGAACCAACTTTGGCACAAGCACCTCTCGAGCATGAGGTATTCTTGATTTGATACACACAGATGTATGGGGTTATGCCTAGACCTGCATCATCAACGGTTCACTTTACTACTTGACTTTCATCGATGACTACAATAGATGTCACACACCGTTCTTTCACAATCACGATCAAAATTGTAGCAAGATAATAATCACGAATGAACAAGAAGAGAGATTGCAGTATGAATCAAACTGATGAGTCTTTACAATAATTTTGGAGAAGAATCACTCCGTGAAGGAGCTCGATACCACCCGTCCGCCCCCGAGCTATCTCACTCTCACTCTCACTCGCATGAAGATGTTCAAATCGGATGATCAAATGATCAAATCTCAATCACACTCTCACTCTCACTCTCAAAATATCTTGATCTGATCTTCTTCTTTGCACTGCCTCGATTCACGTGCATTGGATTGAGTGTTCTCCTTCTCATGATCTCCTCTTCTTTCATAGCCTTTCACGACTCCAAAATAAGCCGCCAAAATCGGCCAAAAACAACTTTTCTCGAAAAGCATGCATGTGCCTTTCACCTTCTTTTAGTGTGCGCTTATGATAGCAAACGTGTACGGAATTTCGACACATGAAAACGGCCCTGTTTGGAGCATCACCATGCCTGCCTCGTAGATCTAATGGACAAGCTTAATAGCTCATCTCGGAGATCGAACCCTCTTCTTTCCCTTTGCATTTGACCTTTCATGGCTAATTCTTCCATCTGGACCTCCGTCTAATGCCTGCAACTCTTGACACAGAAATCTAGATGCACTTTTAGCTCAAAACCACTTTGTTAGCAACTTCTGACCTCCATACAGCATGCAAACGAGTGAACGACAAATTTTTCACTAGGACAAAGTTTTTCTACTCAACAAGATCTAAAACTCTCTCATACAGAGTTTCCTTAAATTATTTCTTTAACCAACTCAAAATCAAGCTGGAAAATCCAGCCGACACCATAATGGACAAAAACCAAAATTTTTCGATCAACACCGAACTTTCCCAAAACCTTCAAAACATCAAAACCATCCTTTTTGAACACTATCTGTGATATATATTCCAAAATAGTGTCACAATAGATATTGTTGGGTCTACTTTATGAAAGATAAATATGAAGTGTTTTCCAGATTTCAAGAATTCAAAGCCATTGTAGAAAACCAAATAGACAAAAAGATCAAAGTCATGAGATCAGACAGAGGAGGTGAATACATTTCTTCAACATTCATGAACTTTTGCAGAAGTCATGACATTTGAAGACAACTCACATGTGCAGATACTCCTCAACATAATGCAATAGTTGAAAGAAAGAATGGTACTTTAGCAGATAGGGCTAGAGCAATGCTTAGTGAGAAGCATCTTCCAAATTAGTATTGGGTAGAAGCAATAGCCAAATTTTTCACTAGGACAAAGTTTTTCTACTCAGCAAGATCTAAAACTCTCTCATACAGAGTTTCCTTAAATTATTTCTTTAACCAACTCAAAATCAAGCTGGAAAATCCAGCCGACACCATAATGGACAAAAACCAAAATTTTTCGATCAACACCGAACTTTCCCAAAACCTTCAAAACATCAAAACCATCCTTTTTGAACACTATCTGTGATATATATTCCAAAATAGCGTCACAATAGATATTGTTGGGTCTACTTTATGAAAGAGAAATATGAAGTGTTTTCCAGATTTCAAGAATTCAAAGCCATTGTAGAAAACCAAATAGACAAAAAGATCAAAGTCATGAGATCAGACAGAGGAGGTGAATACATTTCTTCAACATTCATGAACTTTTGCAGAAGTCATGACATTTGAAGACAACTCACATGTGCAGATACTCCTCAACATAATGCAATAGTTGAAAGAAAGAATGGTACTTTAGCAGATAGGGCTAGAGCAATGCTTAGTGAGAAGCATCTTCCAAATTAGTATTGGGTAGAAGCAATAGCCACTGCAAACTACTTGCTTAATTGGCTTCCTATCGAGCTGATACAGGGTATGACAACTTATGAAAGCATTCACTAGACACAAGCCACACATTGGGCATATCTGCATATTTGGTTGCATAGAATATGCCCACATACATAATTATCATTGCAGGAAATTGGATGCGAAGTCACACAAATCCATCATGGTTGGCTTCAGTGAAGAAAGCAAAGCATAAATCTAGATAGAGGTGTAATAAATTGAATTGCGTTTGTTGTGTAAATTAAGCATAGAGCAAAGCCAAGCAGCCAAAGTGTTATGCAACTTGAAATTTATTTTTCTAACATTTTAAGATCCACCTTCAAAGAGTTATGCAACTTGAAATTTATTTTTCTAACATTTTAAGATCCCACCTTGACCGAGTGGAGAGGGCCTCTATCCCATCGTAGATGGGTCATGCAACTTGTTATTTATTACTAAAAGACAGACCCATCTACTCGTTATTTATTACTAAAAGACAAAAGACACTCAAACAAACACAATGCAATGCAATGGTTTTGTCTTGCACAATGAGAACCTAAAGAAAGCACGAGATTGGAGTCTTTACCAAGGAGAAGAGCTAGCCCTGGGAATAATCGAGCAAGGACAACAATAATTAATTTGTCATGAACGATAAAACGGTAATCAAACATCAATGGAGCCTTTTCCAAGGAGGAGGACGGCAATCTTGTGTACGATGTATTTTTCGCCTGGGACTATGTGTAGAGATGGGCAAACTCGACCTTGTTTGAAACGTAGTAGTGTAGTGTGACATATTGCCGTGTTTACAGCTCCTTTTCGACTTCTCATACCTGCTCCCTTCCATGGCTCCTGCATCACCTGTGCGCATCCTTCATTCTTCTTTGATCAAACCCATCCATCCAACCTGGAGGTTTCCACTAGTTCTTTCTCCCGGCGATTTGAATTTCCGACGAACTCCTTACATCCGGGACGTCCTCTTCTACAAGACGGACTTAGATTACGCGTCCTTGCTGGAACGCTTGAAACGTGGCCTTTCGCTTGTTTTAGTGCACTTCTATCCTGTAGCTGGGCGCCTCGTGCAAGAACAGGATGGTCGACTTATCATAGATTGCAACGACTCTGGAGTAGAGTTGGTGGAAGCCTTCGTGGATGTGTCTTTCACCAGCTTGCAGGAGAAAGAATTTCCGGTTCACAGTTATTTTGAGGATTTGGCTCGACTGGCAGGCAAACACAGTGGTGAGAATGTAGAAGATCCCGTTCTGTCCATTCAAGTAAGTTTCTACGTCCTACGGCCTGCTGTTCGGCATCAACTTTCAATTCTTTAAGTTTGTATTCCACGAATTGTCATCTGTGTGTTAGGGCCTAGTCCAAGCTTCTTGAATGTACATCTAATGTGCTATATTACAGGTGACGAGGTTCCAAGATGGTGGGATCACGGTTGGAACTGCAGCAAGTCATGTGGTGTTCGATGCCCATTCCCTGTGGTACTTCATGAATTCATGGGCGGAATGTTGCCGAGGAGAGGATGTGTCCGTGATTCCGTTCCATGTACGTTCAGTGCTGAGGAGACAGTGCTGGTCGCGGAGCGAGGCGGAGAAACCAAAGCTGGAAGCGCCAGAGATGAGGACTACAAGCGAGATGAAATATGATAGCTGGGCGTATAGGGATGCGTCCAAGGAGGTGCATCAAAGGGTGATGCACTTGAGCAAGGGGAGCATAGAGACGTTGAAGCTGAAGGCAAAGGAGGAGTCAGGGAGGGAGGACATAAGCTCCTTCGTAGCCTGCATGGCATATGTGTGGAAGCGGTTGATAGCTGTGCAAGAACTCGAAGCCGGGCATGTGGTGAATCTGGCAGTCCCGGTGAACGTAAGGGCGAGATTGAGGCCATCCCTTGGGAATGCCTATTTCGGAAATGCTTTAGAATTTGCCATTGTGAGGGGTGAGGCAGTTGAAGTCACGAGAGAGACCCTTGGGGCCACTGCATCCAAGATCAAGGATGCAGTGAAAGCAACGACGGATGAGGAGTTCATACGAGAAAACTTGGGGTCTCGCAGAGACATGGGCATTGGACTACGTGCATTTAGGCTTGCTGGTTTCGACCTTACAATCTTCTTCCATGGCCCCAAATTCCCCATTTATTCAATCGATTTGGGCACTCGTATCGGTACACCTTTATCTATCCGGCCCGCTTTAGTCCCTAGCAAGATGATGGTAAACGTTTACCCCGGCAAGGAACCTGGTAGCATGGATGTCTGCCTCGCCCTCCACAGTCCCATGTTGCATGCCTTTGACACTCTGCCTTCTCCTTGTAGCATATGAAATTCCTCGAGCTACCGATGAGAGTGAAAACTATGTGTAAGATAGCACATCAATCTCTCAAAAGGGGGACTTTAATTGCGAATTTATTATTTTGGAAACTAGTTTAATTACAGCATGGATTAGTAAAATAAATTCAAAAGAAAAGCTAAAGTTGGCACAAGATGTGGTCAAACTAATAGATCTATATCTATGCAAACAAACACATTATGAAGGATTTTAAAACTCAACCCACATCAAGGATTATATATTCTCAATCCACAACAAGGATTTCGTAATCTCACTATCACACTATTTTCTAAAAATTAAAGAAAGAATACATGTTGAGAGGTTCTAGAGCATATTCATACATACCTAAATGGTCGCATTGCCTTGAAAGCCAACTATTTATCCTCATTAGTGTTAGCATTATTAGTGGTAAATATAACACTTTTGGGCTAGTACAGGGCATGTATCACTATAATAGGACATTGAAACTAGGAGTATGTGTATGAATAGTTGAAGCCCAATTATTCTTGAAAAGCCTATCCCATAACATTTGTCCCATTGTCCTCTTGACACCACGAAGCATCAGTATACATAGGCTTTGTTGTCCATTAGGACAATTGAAATAAAGTGGGCAAACAGACTCTCTCAGTCTCCGTCTCTCTCTTATATCCCTCTTCCTCCCCCTTTCTTCCTCTTCTCATCCCCCCTCTCTTAGTCTCCCTCTCTATCCTACCATCCCCCTTGTCTTGACATAACCAATTGATGGAAGCAAGAGGAAATGAAAGGGGGGGCAAGGACATAAAAGGAAGCAATCAGGGAGGGAGTGGATGAAATGGAAGGAGGATCCATCACAGAGGAGAGGAAAGGGGGAGCAAGGAGTGAACACAAAAGCACCCAGATCGAGCAGGAAGTCGAAATGGGGACACTCATGGAAGGTGATAGAAGGATCCAGAAGTGATAGATTTTAAGGCCAAGCCAAATTTTAAGTTAAGGTAATAGAGCAGGCGAGATTTTTTTTGCAGTAGCTTAGCTAAATTCAAATTGGTCTTGATGACTTAGCTTAATCTATGAAAGGGGGAGGGAGCTAATTAATTGAATTTCCCCAAGGGTTATTTAGAGGGACATATTATGAATATGACAAAGAATATATACATCCACTTGAAAGTAGAGGAGAGAGTAGATGCAACATGTATCTATACACTTAATGTAAAATGAACATGATGAACAATATATAGAGATTTATGAATTAGCTTAGGGTTAGGGGTTGTCCTTATACCCTTACAATCCTCTAGAATAGTGCAATTTGCACTATTCATTAGCACCCGGTCTTAAATTGCACGACATAAGTAGAGCATGCATGTACAAGGTATCTTTTTGGATAATAGGAATGAAAAGTAACAATGACAAAAGAGAAAGATCAAAGTAGAATGATATCTTCACAATAACTACACAAAGGAAGCCTTTACATTGGATATATCTCTTATAGAACTTATCCTTCACTTTACCACTCTTCCATTATAATTTATGAAGCCCAAGATGATGTCAAAATTGTGAGAACTTGTCCAAGGAAAGTGGCTTGATGAAGATATCTACGACTTGATCTTATGTTGGATAGTGGATTAGGTCTATCTTGCCACCACTAAGGACTTCTCATGAATAGATTAAGAATGTATTTCAATATTTTTGTTCTAACATGAAACACAACCATTAGGGGAGAATTGGGATCTCAAAAGGGCCTCATAAGGAATGGAATAAAAGGAATGTTTAGTGGGCTAATGCAAGGGGCTTGGAGGGTCCCAAGCGAGGCCTAACCAACCCCACCTAGGTGGGTTAAGCCCACAATTGAACCCACCTCTCCCCCCATCAATGAGGGAAGGGGGCCACTTTTTTTATTTTGATTTTTCACATTTTGAATCTCCCTCCCTCCCTCTCCCTCCTCTTGCTCCTTCTGGCTACTCCTCCTCCCTCCTTCCTCTCCCCTCCTTCTCTAGCCACCCTACTCCCTCTCTTCTCCTCCTCCCTCTTACAGTCAGTAGCTCTCCTCTCCTCGTCCCTCCTGCAACAGTAGCTCTCCCCTCCTCCTCCCTCTTGCAACAACTCCTTCCCTCCCTTCTCTACCAGTGGCCCTACTCTCCTCCTCTTCTTCCTCTTGCCCTGACCTACTTCTCCTCCTGTAGAAAATGTATATCTATATTCATATAAAATAAAAGCTATATACAATAAGGCTTCACAGCCTTTCTCTCTTATAACCAAAATTACCAAACTTGGTCGAGAGTATTGTTTTGACTTGGAATATTCATAATATTTTCCTAAATTAATTTTACAAAAATATATATACAAGTAATAGAACTTAATTGCATGGAATATGAGGAGAATAGTAAAATAGCTATAACTTTTATTCTATAACTCTTATTGTAAATTTGAGTAGCTCTATGATATTTGACTGGAACCCAAATGTTCAAATTCAATGTAGAAGACCTTCAAAAATCAGTCACAAGTTGAGAGGTCATAAATTTGTAATTACTTTGGATACAAATGAAGGAAAAGGGACAAGTTTGCATTGAAAAGGTTCACCTCTCTACACAACAAACTTGGAGGTGGTGTATTCAATACTCTTTCAGGGAAATACAAGGCAAAAAATATGGACATGTCCATGGCACCTTTGATAAAGGAGTTACAGATATTATGGAGAGGAGTGCGGTCTTTGATATTTCTAGAGCTCTTAGACATACCAATGATATTTTGGTTAGGGGTATCTTGATGTGGACCATGCATGACTACTTAGGATATGGAGAGTGCACAGGTACGTGGTTGTGTCTCTACATGTATAATATAGGATTATGCTTTTATGACTCTCTTTCGCATGCATGTCTTATACTAACACATTCATGCACGCGTGCAGAACTTGTTACAAGTGGGTACTATGCTTGTCCTATTTGTGGATCGAGTTTGAAATCGCTTGCACAATACTCCAAACATATGAGAAAAAATATTTATAAAGGTCATGCTCGAACCTTCCGCTGGACCATCTCGTGCGTGGAGGTCAGCTTGATCCACCACCATCATATGTGAAGGAAAGTGACTGGATTCAGGCTTAGAGGGTGAATGGAGAGGAACCTCCTCCTGGTATGAAGAGGCTATCAATCTTTCACGAGCTTCCTTATTGGGGTCAGTTACAAATCAATCATCTCTTGGATCCCATGCATATCTTCAAGAATGTGGGGGCTACTATTTGGGCACACTTGGTTGGTTCCAAAGACTCAAAAGGAGTGCGAGAAGACTTGTGTGCTATGAATAGGATGTCTCATTTGTGGCCCCAACTACATGCTTCGGGAAAAGTTATCCTCCCGAAAGCAACATGGATCCTCTCTACGAGGGAGGAGGCAGCGGTCAAAGGCAGCGATCAAGGCGAACATTGCCTCTTTTCAAACACCCACAGGGTACATGCATTGCTTGAAAGGAGCATTTTCAAAAGACAATAAGCTTAGTGGGCTCAAGTCCCATGATTGGCACAAGGTCTTACATGTATTCTAAGTTGTAGGATTAGTGTACCGATAATCGTGATGTGTTAGCATAATTATGATTATGTTATATTGTTTACATGACTTCTTTGTTACTTTGATAGTTCATCCTCCCAATTACAATAAAAGGGTGCTTATAAGAAGATGTTAGAGATGCTATATTCAAGATCAGTGGTATTGTGAGGTATGCTTACTATCAAATCACATTGATTGCATTTTCTTCAATTTAAGCTGAATAATCTATAGACTGATTATGAAAATATCTTACATGGGCATGTGAAATAGGTGGATATCTCAAAAAGAGATCTCCATATCGAGCATCGAGAAGGCTAGGGTGGAATCCATTGAAGCTATATGCTTGCTTGAGAAGCACTTTCGCATTATGACAACTCAAGTACACTTGCTTGTGCACATAGTTGATGAGGTGGCTGTTGCAGGTACCGTTCATAGTCGGTGGATGTTTTCTCTCGAGCGGTTTATGAAAACTTTGAAGGGATTTGTAAGACAAAGAGCAATACCAGAAGCAAGCCCAGAAGCAAGCATGGCAGAGGGATGGCTTGTGCAAGAGTCATTAGTATATATCACGAAGTTTCTTACATCCACGGATCCCAATATGCCGCAAGCTTGGCATAACAAGGTTCCCCAAGGAAAATGGATTGAAAGAAAGATAAGCAAAGAGAAAATGTAGAAATTCAATAAGTTTTATATCCTCAATAGCAAGGAGATGCAGAAGTGAATTAAGAGATATGAAGCGGCCAAAGCAGAAAGAATAAATGCAAGGATGAGGTTCAGAGTAATGTACAGGTGATCACAACCATATCCACAGGATCTAGCTCTTCTCCCCACTCACATGTCACTTGATTGGCTACAACTGGCTCTACGTAAAGCTGAATGCGATGGAGAGACAATAAACGAGCACGAGCGAGAGTTATCATCTGGATGTATGATGCATGTAAGTTTCTTACCTCTTAACGTAACTAAATAATTATTTGTGGCAATATACACTATAAAATAGATGCATCTTCATTGTTTTGATGATGCTCTTTTACAGTACAAAAAGTACAGTGCATTATGGTCATATGGACTACATTTTCACGTGGAACGCATCGATTCAAAGAGAGTCACGTATGATTGTGGAGTCATGGCTAACTTCACACAAGATAGACGAGCAAGTCCTTTGGATACCAATCTTCTCTCCTCACAGTTGGATTATTGTGGAATCATATACGAAATCTATGAAGTTGATTTTAGACGATTTAGTATTTTCATTCTTGATGTAAAATGGTTTAGAACTATTTACAATGGTCCCCATGTGACAATGAGAAAAGATAGTAGCAGTTTCTTTACAATAGACTCCACCAAACTTTGGACCAATGAAAGTGATACTTTTGTTCTTCTCGAGCACTGTGAGCAGGTGCATACTAATGATTTAATTAATCGAAGCTTTCATTTTTAAAGATCCATTGATACATGTACTTAAGCATAATTTCATATATATAATTGATGACATTTGGCACCCATCTTCAATATAGGTGGTTTTTCATCTAGATCATTTTGATCCAAGATGGTGGTATGTGATCCAAGTTGCACCACGAAGTAAGCAAATTCTTGAAGATAGAGATGTGGATATGGAGATGCCACTACCAATTCCGGATCCAATTGATCCAGATGAACCTAGAGAAGAAGATGAAGATCACAATATGAGCCAAGAGGAAGATGCACATAATGACATCGCACGGGAGGAAGATGGAGATCACGATATGAGAGAGGAGGATAATCATGAGATAGGAGATACAGATATAGAATTGGACCCCATAGGTGTTTGATGCTATCATGGGAGATTATATTTCACGCACGATGGACGAGTGGATGGGAGCACGAGGATTGGATCTTTGTGGTACGCCCATGGTGCGGAGGTGAATTTTTAGCTGAGCTTCATGCGGGAGGAGCCGACGTGTGGTTTTGCAATAAGAGGTATCAAATTGCCTCTTGAGGCATCGGTGGATCATGCATACTATTGGACCCTTCAGAAGTGTGCAGAGCGGTTCGGCGTGGAAGTCTCCTTCATAATGAAGTGGGCATGGAAGATCAGCAATGAGCTGGTATCCACCCCCCAATGATGCGATCATCATCCTTGTTATGCCAAGCTTGCGGCATATCGAGATCCGTGGATGCAAGAAACTCCGTTATATATACTAATGACTCTTGCGCAAGCCATCCCTCTACCATGCTTGCTTCTGGTCTTGCTCTTTGTCTTACAAATCCCTTCAAAGTTTTCATAAACCGCTCGAGAAAAAACATCCATCGATTATGAACGGTACCTGCAATGGCCACCTCATCAACTATGTGCACAAGCAAGTGCAATTGAGTTGTCATAATGCTCAAGGGAAAGTACTTCTCAAGTAATCATACGGCTTTGATATTTTGTCGTTTACTTTTTTTAGCCATTTTGGGTTTCTTTGCACTAGTTTAGGGGGCAGGGCATCCACTCTTCCTCCTCTAGCTCCACCACCTCCATGGCATCTATGCAAATGAACCTATCTGGGTTCGGTGGCTCATTACACTTATAGGTGAAAAAAGTACATAGAGATAGAAAGGCTCATAGTGTGATGGTATCCTAGATTGATTGAATGATGGAGGAAGCTGCATATCTTTTCCCATGTAAACATGTTGCACTTTTGCGAGCCATCGTTTCTTCCCAAACTTGAACTTCAAGATGTGCCCCTTCCACTCATGCAGGATATCACCTCTCTTGCTCTTGGGAAACTTATGTGGACCTTTGGCTGATCCTTTCATCACTATCTAATCATTTAAGCTATAGGTGCAAGGGATCCACTCATCCAATGCATTTTTGGTGTTGTGGAAGACATAAGAGGTCATAGCATTGCACGGTCTTGTAGCCTTGCTCCTCACCATGCTTGCAGAGGTTGTAACAGCAAGAATGGGACTCCTACATAGGGCAATGCATCTCCAACAGAGGCACAAAAGAGGGAGAAGGAGAGGGACAGAGCAGCAGCAATAGAGGCACAGGAGAGGGAGAAGGAGAGGGACAAAGCAGCTCCAATAGAGGCACAAAAGAGGGAGATAGAGAAGGATAGAGCAGCACCAATAGAGGCACAGGAGAAAGAGAGAGAGAGAGAGAGAGAGAGAGAGAGGGGAGAGGGAGAGAGAGAGGGGGGGCAGGGGGAGGTACACAGCAAATGGAAGAGACAGAGACAGAGAGAGAGAGAGAGAGAGAGAGAGAGAGAGAGAGAGAGGAGCTACAGCAAGCAGGCCAGAGCAGAGAAAGAGGGGGAAGAGGGCAAATGTGTGGGAGGCAGTTTAAAAATGAAGGGAATTGGCAGGCTGGACCAGAACAGTGGGGGACAGAGGCCCTAGAAAGAGAAAGTGGAGAAGAAAATTTCACCACAAGGGGCCTACCATCTCATTGAAGGCAGATTTGGGCTCATGTGGCTGGTAGGAGGGTCAAACATGGGTTAAGAAGGGGGGATGGTTTGGGTGGTCCCTAGTGTAAGGGGAGTGACTAATAGGGGCTCTCTGTAGGCATGCCCACCCTCCACCTCAACATACCATTGCCCCACACCTTCTAGCACTCTCATTGGTACACCTCAAATCCCTCTCTAATCCCTTCAAATTAGGAAACACTAATTGGAGGCCCTTTTGAGACCCCATTTCTCCCCTAATGGTACTCACTGCTATTCCAATCATGTGTAGTGATAAATGAAGATGCTTGCTCTTGCAATCCTTACTGTAGCATGTTCAAGTGACATGTCAATATCAAACACTTGAAGTTCGAGGGTAGTTGTTAAAGGGAAGAATTGTATGGCCCACAGGAGAATCGAGTTCACATTACTTAGGAAGACAATACTGAGTGAACAACACCACAAATGAAAAGACAATCATAACACATAAAGGAAATCAACTTGTATTGATATACTATTTACAACCAAGCTACCTCGGCATGCAATGAACACTCGGGGCTAAATAGCTTCCTAACCTAGCAAGCTCATGTGAGTGAGAGAATACTCGACACACTCTACTCTACCCTTCTCCCTCTGTTACACATAGCCTTTTACTAAATGAACAAACTACCTTGTAGAAAACATTGTGCTCAGTGTGCCACACCACTACTCATTGTTGGTTGGACCACTTGCAATTTTCTATAGCTCTAACTATGAATGGTGCTCAGCCCAAAAAGTTCCACTACTTCCATCATCTTCAAGTGAGGCTACACATAGTACTATGCACTCCTATATTATCCTTAAATCTATGCTCCTATTGGCCTTACCCAAGGGCTAATAAAGAGAGAGAGAGAGAGAGAGAGAGAGAGAGAGAGAGAGATGAGGGGTGGTGGAGGTCACGAAGAGGAAGTCATACTTAGTGGAAGGGACAAAAGAATTGGGAATGTTAACAAAGATGAGGATGTCAAGAAGAATGTTTTAGGAGAATGTTATGGAGAATTTTCTACTTGTACTTTCATTCTTTTCTATGTAAATATAAATTTCTCGCACTTTTCTTTCAAACTTAAAATTTTGAATTTTTTCTAAAGTTAAGATTAGTGGCATTTTCTTTTCAACTTAAATCTAAATTTCTCAACTTTTCTTTCACATTTTAACTTTTAAATTTAGTAGTATCTTCTTTTTTATTAACATTTCCTCACTTAAAATGTTTTATTTTCTTTACTTTACGGTTTATGGTTTATTTGAGACATTTGGCAGTTCCATATATTTAAGAGTTTATTTTAATTTAAAATAAATTTGAAGTCTAATTTAAAATAAATTTGAAATGTAATTTAAAATATTTTTTAATTAAATATAAACAAATACTAAGTAATTATCTTCTATTTTTTATTAAAAAATCTTTCTCTCTTTCAAAAAACATATTTTAATTACTTAGCTATTATATATTTATTTTAATTTTCTTAATTACTATAATTAAGAATATATTAACATTTAATCAATTTGAAATATATTAGTTACTAGTAGGTTAGGAGTAGAATATATTAGTTAGCTACTCTAATTTAAAATATATTTAGAATATATGTAATGTAAAATGTATTAGTTAGTATGATACAATTCAAATATAAGTGTTTAAATTAGGATTAAAATATATTTGGTGCAAAAAATAAGTATTTAAAATTTCCTCACTTCTCTAAAAATTGTTTATATTCACATTTTTTTAAATGTAATAGTGTTACATTATTTTCAACTAAAAAGAAAATTTCAACTTTTTTCTTTCAAATTTTAACATTTAAATTTTATGGGTTTTAGATTAAGTTGTCTACCCGCACCTTAGTGTTTCACTGTTTTCAATTAAAGTTTAAATTCTCTTAAAATTTTATGCACTTTTCTTTCCAATTTCAAAATTGGTATTCATTATTGTGTATGTGTGTGTGTGTGTGTGTGTGTGTGTGTGTGTGTGTGTGTGTGTTGTTATGGATAAAATTGTCTAAGGAAAAAGGCATTAATATGTATGTGTGTTTGTATATGTGGCAATAGTATAATAAAATATGGTGTGCATAGGGCCCAAGGTTGAGGTGGCAGGGCATGACCATGTGCCACCCTTTCATGTAAGAGGACCCATAAGGTGTGTTGTACATAATCCATAATAGTAATATTATAAAATGCAAGGTGGCATGGCTCCTCCATGTGCCACCCCTCCACCTAGGCTGCATTTAGTGAGATATGGCTCAAAGTCCATGGGAGAAGCAATATAAAATAGGTGGAGATGGCTATTATATTGAGTTATTCCCTCCATATGGGATAGGCCCATGTGGGGGAGGTATAGAAGGACCAAGAGAGCTAGTTAAATAATGGGGAAAGTAGGATGAGGTGGCAAGATTCCTTGTGCCAACCCTCCACTTGTCCTTCTAGAGGTTTGAACATATTATAAAATTGGAAAGAGACCAAGGGAGTATCATAGACTTGAGATATGGGGCTTGATTTATGTGGAAAATTGAGGCAAAGGGTTGTCGCACACAATTGAGAGTGCGTAACCACCTAGCCCACATGGGAGACTTTTCCACACACACCATGCATGTGGGAGGATACATTAATGTGGAGAGACCCCCTCTTTTGGCTATAAAAGGAAGGGGCTATTCCTTGATGAGACACGCTCATTCTTGTAAAGCCACCTAGCTAGTATTTTGATATTTCCCTCTCATCCCTTCTTTCAAATGAAGTATGGTTCTCTTCCCTTGATGTCTATGTCCCAACATTCCTCCTCCTATCATGTACATGCTTCTCTTCCCCCTCTCCCTTTCACCTTGTGTCATAGTCTCCCTTCTCCTTCCCTCCACTTCTAATTCCTTTTTCACCCCTATGACATCCCTTCGCCCTCTTGATCTCCTTTTCTCTATGGCCTTTGAGCATCGCCATACTTAGCCTCTAGCCTCTGGTCTCGATAACTTTTCCTGCTAAAAGTTTTGGTGTAGCTGCTGGGATACAAATCTCCACGGCTGGTGGCGGATCTTCTATTCGTACTGGTTACATCAACAAAACTATACCATCTGTGCTCTTTCTAAGCTACTGCGCGTGCATTCGATTCGTGCGTCTCCTGCGCTCACCTGCGCGACAGTTTTCTACGCTCACCTGTGCGACAGTTCTCTGGACTGCTACGACTTCTGGTTGCGGACAGTTTTCTGCGCTCACCTGCGCGATAGTTTTCTGGACTGCTGCGACTTCTGGTTGCAGACAGTTTTCTGCGCTCACCTGCGCGACAGTTCTCTGGACTGCTGCGACTTCTAGTTGCGGACAGTTTTCTGCGCTCACCTGCACGACAGTTCTCTGGACTGCTGCGACTTCTGGTTGTGGATAGTTTTCTGCGCGACAGTTCTCTGGACTGCTCTGGTCGCCGACTGTTTTCTGAACCCCTGCAAAAGAGTAACAGCAGATCCCGCGCCCCCCCTACCTCTTCTCTTTCTCTTCTCCTTCTCCTCTCCTCTCCTCTCTTTTTATTAAAGAGTAGGATTGGAACCCAAGACCTCCCCCTTCACAAAAGAAAGTCTTATCATTGGGCCAACAAGTTGGAAGTGGTAAAAATGTAATGATTTTTGTTCATATATTGAAATCGCGGGAGCAGTAACTCTCTAACCGTAAGGAGTTTGCTCTTGCTGTAAAAAGCAAAAATATTTCATTTTATGTGCTCTATCCACATCTCTTGCTAGATCGCCAATTCAGAATTTCTCCAAGCTCATTTCACGGACACACGCCTCACGAGAAGGGTGGACATTTATGTCACTTCTCGACGCGTTTAAGGAATTGGTGCCTGTTCCTCCGCACCTTATGGCTACCAATGCACGAGATGTCTTCCTTGATCTTCATGTCGACCTTCAATGGCTGATTGTCCAGTGCATTATTGATGGTGAGGACGGGTGGAATGATACACCGTGGATGATTCATGGTGAAGAACTACTGATACGCTGGGAGGATTTTGACTTTACTTCTACTCATTGTGCGGTGATCGAACTACTTGCTGCTTTAGAGGTAATTAAAACGGTATCCTTCATCGAAGGGTGGGATGCTCCCCAAGCTTGGGGGGAGATTTGGTGCATTTGCCTTTTGATTTCTGTGGAAAAGCTCGTCCTGAATGGTTTATTTACAATCTCATTACAAAAGTTTCTAGGCCTCGGCTATGGTTGGTAATGTTTTGACCAAGGAATCCATTTGTACCTAATCAGCCTTTTGTGCCTCATTTCGAGCTTCAAATTGTAATTCTTTTTGGGCTTAAGATAAACTATCAACAAAGAATTGCAAGTTTATTTGGTGCTGAACGTTTGGCTCAAGTGTTGAATTCTCCCCACCCTCTCCTCCTACCTATCTTGGACTACTGAGAAACTTGGGATGTCCGAATTTTAGTCCTGGTGTGATGACATCTTGGATTCTTCAATTTGATGGAGCTTACAAACCTTCGACCAAGGCAGCTGGCGTGGGTGTGAAGCTCACTTCACCAAGTGGTGAGGAGTATTGTTACAGCAAGTCTTCACCCGCAAGTACTTGCAATCAAGCTGAGTACTTGGCGCTCATTTTTGGGCTACAAAAGGCACAAGAACATCATGCCAAGCAATTGGAGGTGCAAGGAGATTCTCAACTAGTGTGTGAACAAGTTAGTGGAAGGTGGAAGGTGCGGAGCAAAGGCTTGGTTCCATGACATCAACAAGCCTTGGAACTTTGCAACCAATTTGAAGAGGTAAAAATTCAGCATATCCCTCGAGCACGAAATCTTGTTGCTGATTTCTTGGCACGTGAAGCTTGTATTTCAATCACGCATGACGCGAGTGGAAGCGCCCCAACAAAGCCGCAAGCCACGAAGGAGGGTGATCATTTGTAAGGAATGCAAAGGTTGTGGTCATCATGAAACTAAGTGTTGGGCATACTTGATACGAGTTCACCGACTTCGAAAGATCATCAGGAGGGTTCTCAAGGACATTGCTCAAAAGAAGGATGCCAGACCGCACACCCCTTGAAGAAATAGCATGGCGACTACAAGAACTGGAAGAAGCTGAAGGTGATGTGCAAGCTCTCCAACTGTTGACATTTGTCATGGCATTCTTGTTTGCCTTGATGAACAACCTCATGCAACGCCGTGCCTCTAACCCTCGCGTGTAATGATCAATGTGATATCATGAGGGTTGGTCCTTTTAAGATTGTCTATGTGCTATTCTATGCTGAAGATTCTTCTCGTGTAATATTTCACACTACACCAGTCACACCCTACCCTGCCTATGTGTGCTTTTTGGATGTATCTTCACCCGATTTTCAGTTCAAGCTTCCTCTTACTATTGTTCGTCCATAGATAAGCCCCTCTTTTCCATCTTCCAAGCATGGCTGACATTCCCGTGTTTTGTGGATGGGTAGAAGAAAATCCAAATGAGTATCTTGTGGCTTTCAAGCGCCGTTGTGTTTCTCTCAACTTTCTTACTGAAGACAGATGGCTATTGGTTCTCCCCACATTTCTAGAAGGTTTGGCTCAAGTGTGGTATGAGAAGCAAGCCGAAGATGTTCACCAAAGCTGGCCAAGGTTGATAGCAGCAATGATTGAGTTTTTCGGCAAAGAAGAGGAGCCGGAGAATGTGTACCTGCAGGTGGCAAATTTGAAGCAGTCAGAAGGTGAGACGGCGCATCGATATGTGGATCGAGCGGCCGTGCTCCTGGACCGTTTGATTGCCACACAAGAGGACAATGCCAGGTTTCGAGTTGGAATGACTCAGCATGTGCTGGGCTACCTTGTAGCAGGAGCGAGTGATGAATTCCGCCTCAAGCTTAAATGGGAGAATCCAGAAACTATGGTGCTAGCACATGAGATTGCTCAAAAGTTTGATAAAGTTCAGTCTGACCCCACCTCAAAGAAGATGATTGTCCCTCCGCATCCCCCTCCATTCCTGCAACAATAACCTGGGGGGTCTAACTCAGGGGCATACCCCCACCCCTCATCAGGGATGTATCCACCGCCTCCACCTCAGATGTATGGTCCTCCCTTAGATGCTTACCCTCAACAAGGTGGATATCCTCATCCTCTGCCTCGAAGATTTCCCCATCCTCGCCCACGAGCCCCCCTCCTCTCTTCTCCCGTGGCCCCTCCAACTAAAGAGGCCACCCCTGCAACAGAACTTGGAGTCAATGACCTAGCCAAGGCCCTAAATGACCTTCGGCTTGAGATGGTGGGCATCAGAAATCAAGCCAACCGCCCTCCAAGAGATCGTGCTAATGTTGTATGCTACGAGTGCCACCAGAAGGGTCATTATCGTACAGAATGCCCCAATATTCCAAGGGTGAATCTTCTAAGTGAGTCGGGGCACTGAGGATTCTGATGTGGAGATCCTTGATCTTGGGAAAAGATCTCGTGCTACCTCGGACCCCTCTCCAAACCGTGGACCAAACCGTGGACCGGGCCGCCCCAGGAAGAAGGTGTCCTTCTCAGAGCCCTCAGATGCTGAGATGGCAGACCCACCAACAGAGAAGACAAAGATCTCGCAGGAGTAAGTGGTCACCCTCAGATTTTCCCATCGGCTCAGGGCAAGAGGACTATTCGGTCGTTCAAGACCTTGCTCATCGGTCTTTGAGCATCACACTCCCTCAACTAATAGCATTAAGCCCTAAGGTGAGACGTGAGCTGCAGCAAGGTCTCTCAACAAGGAAAAGCAAGAAAAAGGGAAAGGTACGAGAGGTATCTTCTATCTCTGAAGAAATTGATCGGCATCCGCATACAGTAGATGTCATCGTAGATAATTGCCGTGTCAAAAATGTGTGTGTTGATGGGGGAGCTGCATGTAATATCATGGTGCCCCGAATCATGAAGAAATTGAATTTGAAATGTACAAGGCGTTCCTCCACTCGAATCAAGGTAGCAGATGGTCGACGACTCTCCACCATGGGAGTCATTGAGGATTTGCCCATCACTGTCAATGGGTTGACCACCACTGTCAATTTCTATGTAGTGGACATTGAAGATACAGGCCGAAGTTACCCAGCCATACTCGGGAGACATGGTTGAGAAAAAGTGATGCAGTCAGCTATTGGAAGACAAGACACATGTCTTTTGGTGCTTCGAAGGAGAAGATCCCAGTGCAACCTGGTGCCATGGAACCGGAAGAAGAAGAGGAGCATGACAGTGATACTATCTCATCTTCAGTGTCTGAGTCCATGGAAGAATCAGATGGGGGAAAGGAATTCTCAGAGGAGGAAGTTTACATGATGGGGGTGTCTCCGACCCTGCCACCTGCAGAAAAGATAACAGCTAGTCCTCAACAGCTCGAATCAATGCTTTCTCCATACTTCATTCCAGGTGAGAAAGATGAGTTTCTTGAAATGTTCAAAGATTTCCCTGACCTCTTTGCAACTAGCTACCACCACCTTCACCATGTGACTGCCATAGAGCACAAGATAGAGCTGAAGCCTGATGCAAAGCCTGTGGCTCAGAAGTATCGGAGATTAGGGCCCCTGCAGACCGACGCTTTGCGCTCAGAGTTGCAGAAGCTTGTAGAGGCTGGGTTTATTGTTCCGGTTCACAATACTGAATGGGTTTCACCAGTGGTAGTCATCCCAAAGAAAAACAACAAGTGGCGGGTCTGCATCGACTATAAGAAGCTCAATGCTACCACCAAGAGGGATCATCATCCTCTACCCTTTCAAGACCTCATTCTTGAGAAGGTAAGTGGTCATGAGATGTATACTTTCTATGATGGTTACACTGGGTTTTATCAAATCAGAATTGCCGAGGAAGATGTGCTTAAAACCACATTTGCCACACCCTGGGGGACATTTGCATTCAAAGTAATGCCATTTGGCCTCACCAATGCTTCTGCCATCTTTCAAAGATTTATGCAGATGGTGTTTGCTCCTTATTTGGGGGATTTCTTGGAGGTGTTTTTAGATGATTTCTGTATATTCTCATCATGTAAGGAGCACATCATGAAGGTTAGATTGGCCTTCCAAAGGGTCAATGATGCAAATGGCAATCTCAACCCTGAGAAATGCACCATTGGAGCCACTCAAGGGAGGTTATTGGGACATGTTGTCTCATCCGAGGGCATCAAGCCTGACCCCGAGAAGGTAGAAGCCATCCTCAAACTCTCCCCACCTACAACCAAACGTCAGGTATGCTCATTTGTCAATCTAGCAGGATACTATCGCCGCTTCATTGATCAGTATGCTACTTTGACACGGCCCATGACTATGCTATTGAAATATGGGGTTGATTTTTCTTGGGATGAGGATTGTGATCATGGTTTTGCACAAATCAAGAATGCTCTGGCTTCAGAACCCATTCTACGCAATCCAGACTGGTCAAAGACCTTCTATATCAATCTTGGGTTTGGTGAGCACACTCTGGCAGGTATTCTTCTCCAGCAAGGGGAGGATCGGTTCATGTACCCCGTTCGATTTGCTTCTCGACAATTGCTCGACACTGAGCGACGCTATTCAGAGGCTGACAAGCATGCATTGTCTTTGGTGTTTTGCATTGAGAAATTTAAGCATTATATGGCTGGAAAGTCCTTCTTTATACTCACTGGCACTGGTCTTGCAAAGCAGGTTCTTCAATCACCAAATCCCATGGGCCGGTTGGCCAAATGGTTGGCAGTTCTACAAGAATATGATTTTTCTTTCAAAATTGTAAAAGGGGGTTGTTCCAACTTGAAGAATGCTTTGATTGATTTAGAGGAGTGCCTTGATGTAACCCTTGTAGCAGCCATAGAAGTTGGGGATCCTTGGTATGGTGGTATCTACAAGTTTTTAACCGCTTTCTCCTTTCCTTCAGAAAGTACTAGCTATGAGAGAAAGAAGATCCGCAGAGATAGTAGGCACTATACCCTCCTTGATGGGGTGTTGTACCGTCAAGGCATGGATGGGGTACTCAGATGGGCCATTGATGCAGATGAAGTGCCTAAGGTATTGAAGCATTATCATGATGGATTTTGTGGAGGCCACTATGCCAGTGACTATACAGCTAAGAAGATTTTACATGCTGGATTCAAGGATGTCACTTTGTATTGCAAAACCTGTGAACCATGTCAATTCTTCGGTAGGAAGGATTTGCGTCCCGGGCAACATCACCCAGTGATGTCCATCCATCCGTTTCAGAAGTGGGGAATAGATTTTGTCGGACCCTTGCCCATGACTGCCCGCAAAAAGAAGTATCTTTTGGTAGCCACTCAGTATGTCACTAAGTGGGCTGAAGCTATCGCCCTCTCTGCTGCAAATGGCAAGGCAGTTTCAAATTTCATCTTTGAACGTATCTGCACAAGGTTTGGGACACCCATGGAGATAGTCTCTGACCATGGGAGTCCATTCTTAAATGAAGCAGTGGAGTTACTCATGGATCGCATGGGCATTGATCATCACACTTCTAGCATCTATTATCCAGCATCCATGGGTCAAACAGAGTGGACCAATGGCCTCCTTTGTAAAACCATGGGAAAAATGGCCGCAGGGAATAGGAGCCAATGGGATCAGAAGGTCACTGAAGCCGTGTGGGCTTACAACATCACTCATAAAACATCTACAGGTCACACCCCTTTTGAGTTGGTGTATGGTACTGAGGCAGTTTTACCACTAGAGATAGAGATTCCGGCCTTGAGATTGGCGCAGGAATAGAGGATGACAGAAGATGAACATGTAGAGTCCAGATTGGTACAACTTGAGAAGTTAGATGAGACCCGACGCCTTGCACTACATCAAACAGAGATCCAAAAGAATCGACAAAAGGCCTGATTGGATGCTAAGATTTGCAAGGGATGGGAAAGACACTTTGCTGAGGGGGATGTTGTGCTATGCTTTGATAATAGATTGGACCACCAAATGGATAAGAAGTTTCTGCCACTGTGGGCTGGTCCATACAAAGTCATCAAAGAACGTAGCAATGGGTCTATACAAGTTCAGGAGCTGCATGAACCATATGGCAAGAAGGTGATCAACAAGCATCACCTCAAGCCTTTCTTTGTGCGTGATGGTCCCAGGCATGGAAATGCTGTGCATTCCCTGCCTGGGGGGGGGAACTGTTATGGATAAAATTGTGAAAAAGGCATTAATATGTATGTGTGTTTGTATATGTGGCAATAGTATAATAAAATATGGTGTGCATAGGGCCCAAGGTTGAGGTGGCAGGGCATGACCATGTGCCACCCTTCCATGTAAGAGGACCCATAAGGTGTGTTGTACATAATCCATAATAGTAATATTATAAAATGCAAGGTGGCATGGCTCCTCCATGTGCCACCCCTCCACCTAGGCTGCATTTAGTGAGATATGGCTCAAAGTCCATGGGAGAAGCAATATAAAATAGGTGGAGATGGCTATTATATTGATTTATTCCCTCCATATGGGATAGGCCCATGTGGGGGAGGTATAGAAGGACCAAGAGAGCTAGTTAAATAATGGGGAAAGTAGGATGAGGTGGCAAGATTCCTTGTGCCAACCCTCCACTTGTCCTTCTAGAGGTTTGAACATATTATAAAATTGGAAAGAGACCAAGGGAGTATCATAGACTTGAGATATGGGGCTTGATTTATGTGGAAAATTGAGGCAAAGGGTTGTCGCACACAATTGAGAGTGCGTAACCACCTAGCCCACATGGGAGACTTTTCCACACACACCATGCATGTGGGAGGATACATTAATGTGGAGAGACCCCCTCTTTTGGCTATAAAAGGAAGGGGCTATTCCTTGATGAGACACGCTCATTCTTGTAAAGCCACCTAGCTAGTATTTTGATATTTCCCTCTCATCCCTTCTTTCAAATGAAGTATGGTTCTCTTCCCTTGATGTCTACGTCCCAACATTCCTCCTCCTATCATGTACATGCTTCTCTTCCCCCTCTCCCTTTCACCTTGTGTCATAGTCTCCCTTCTCCTTCCCTCCACTTCTAATTCCTTTTTCACCCCTATGACATCCCTTCGCCCTCTTGATCTCCTTTTCTCTATGGCCTTTGAGCGTCACCATACTTAGCCTCTAGCCTCTGCTCTCGATAACTTTTCCTGCTAAAAGTGTGTGTGTGTGTGTGTGTGTGTGTGTGTGTGTGTGTGTGTGTGTTACCTACTAAAAACATTATAATCTATTTCTTCCCTATTACATAGCCTTGGTTTCCATGTAAAAAAATGCCCTTTATATTGCATGCATCTTCATTCCCATGTCGTTACTGTATTTCATCATGTGTCATCTGTGTTAGAGAAATGCATCCCACACCTAGGGATGATGCTCATATCTATTTTCATTGGAGAGACATCACTAATATTCCTTTTGTAAATTCAAAATAATGTCTCTATATATACATCATCCATGAAATAACGAGTAGAATTCAACTCTTTTCTTTTCCATATATCTCCTATTCTGTCCAAGATATGGATTGATCAAAATCCTCCATCAATATAGTCTTTCTTGCATAAAAACCAGGTTACAGTGGACAGCCTAGTATCAAGATAGATACTGATTTTGTGGAACCTCCCAATGGGCATCAAAATGTGTCAAATTGCCATTGGGTGCCCCCCAAAGGGTTCTTCAGTGGTAGGTGTGCCTGAACTAAGGACCATTGTAAAATGATCAGATCTGCCCGTATATATCATCTCACTATCCTTCCTTTTGATCAAAAAGTCGAGGTAAGTGGTCAGACTCACCTGCATCCATCCACAAGCACAGCATGTTAAGACATGAATACAATGCACTATGGGACTGCAGGCTTCATTGCCTAGCCACAGTTGTTATGCCTATCCATCCCAACATTTTTTATCACGTAAGATACATTGAAGATGCTGACATTATAGGGCATTGAAGATCTAATATGCAGGGGGTATTAACAAATCTCTTTGTAAGGGGTATTAACAAACTTTATAGCCTTACTATTTGTAAGAAGTATTAATAGAGTTTTCCTGCTAAGAAATCTCAAGGGTTACAGTGTGTGTTAATTTCTGATGTGACCAATCTATGCTATCCTCAAATGAGGCCTAATCAAAAAAAATGCAATGAATTCCTAGTGGTTTTTTCATATAAATCCAGCATGAAATATGGTCCTTCTTAAGATGCACCTATCAAAAAGTTCCAAGAAATTTAAAGCAGCAACAATCCTTGAAGTTTTAGTGAATCTCCAAATCATCATAGCATTAATTTATGATTGGTAGTCATGACTAAAAGTTCTCCTGATTAGTTCATAGGGGGGGAAAGGGGGAGACATATGCACTAGTAATTATATCAACTTAAGATTGGTCGGATCCCAATCAGAACTTCATATCATACCATTCCCTAGAGAAGTGCAAAAATCTTCCATTGTTAAGTATCTGCACATTCATATCAACATAATATGACAAGTACAGGGTAAACTACATCTGCTGGGGTGCAGTCTACATATAGATTGAATATGTTGAGTTCCTCCATAGGAGTTCAAACCAGAAGACCATATGGGAGCCATCCATATAGGTAAGGGGCCGGTTATTATAAGTGACTTAGGAGGGCGAGAGAGGGAAGAGACAGCCTCCAGTCAATGTATTTCCAGTTCTATCCTTGCTTTCAATGAGCATACGTATCCGTGTGAGTGCATGATATATGAATGGCATGGGAAGTAGAGTAAACATGACCTCTGGAGCAAAGAAAAACATGTGTAACTTGCAATAAGACTACTATAGGTAAGCATATTTGTAGTTTTTTGGAATCAGAGATGCCTACCTATTATCATGTTGGAGCACTATAGTACTTTATGTTTTTATGCTGAAACAACAAGAAGGTTCTTTTATTGTCATGCTAGGAACTGATATCCTCATCAAGTTGAGGTACCTCGACTAGACCAGTTAATCTTGTAATGAACCATTGATTTCTCATTCTCAATGGTGAGTCGAGGCATCACTTTGGTTGAACAAAGCTACCAATATCAACCTTGACCATATTCCTACATTAAGAGAACGTTAAGGAGTACAAACCGAACTAGTGTGTGAGCTTCTTTCATCTGTTGCAACTCGTGATATGTGGTCATCATCTTCTCTGCCTTCCCTGTGCATTCTTTTGCACTCAGCCTTATGTTTATGCAACAGAAGCATCGTTTCTATCTTCACAACATCAAAACCCAAGTGGTCGCCTTCTATTAAAAAGGGTTCTTCTTGCCATCTAAGGTTTAGTTTTAGTGTTAAGTGTTGGTGTTAATTGTAAATGAAAAGAGGGAGTAAATATTACGAGTCCTCAGCAAGAGAGAGTGTCCACTATGGAAGTCGATGACAAGAATGAGGTGATATTAAATCATAAGGCCCAAATACAAGGAACTTCGTTTAGGTGCATGGTGTGACACAGGGGTGCATGGGGATTCGAAAGCTTGGTACAAGTGATGGTATGAAAAATTAGCTCTTTGTAGTAGGTAATGTTTCAAGCTTCTTGTTGCAAGTTAAAAAATAAAATGTTAGCTCATTGCAATAGATAATGTTTCTAGCTCGTCGGTTGTGGATCAAAGAATTAGGGCAATTGTGCTAGCATGGTTGTAGATAAATTCTCCACATTATTGTGAACTTGGATGAATTCTACTTTGTACTCATTTGTAATCTTAGACACATAATTAGTATTGAATGATATAAATTGATAGGCTCTTGCCCAGTGAGCCATCCCACCAAGGAAAAGAATTTTATTGTTCTTCATTCTCGAGGGGCGATTGATTAATCAGGGGTTCTAGAGCAAATCATGCTTTCCAACATGTATTAGAACAAGGTTGTAACATGGTCTTAGGGACAAGTTGCTGAAGGCTTCAAGCTCTACACCAACATTGAACCAAGAATTTTGTCTTCAGTTGAGTACTATCAATGTTTACTTAAATTTTGAAGTTTATCAACTTGATAAAGGTTCATGTCAAGATGGTTAGTTGGCTACCAGAAAGCTCGAAGGGTCCAACTATCCACTTTGGAAGATGATGGAAGATCGTATTAGATAATTCAAGAAAAATGCAATTCCCAAAATGGCAATTTTGGAAGAAATTGTAGTCTTTCTCCATGAAAAAATAAGAGAAATATGTAAAAGTAGACTAGATTGCCATTCATGAAGTATGAAATATCAACTACATTCTCAAATAATAAATAGAATATCATTGTCTAAACTACGTTCTCGTCAACAAAATAATAAACTTCAAAATCCATTTGAGTGAGATTCATCTCGTGAGCCATATTGCTGTTCAAAAACACCTTCATAATAGCTCTTTGGAATTTCCATTGATATTGAGACTCGCTTTGTTGTGAGCATTCAAAAAAAACACAATTCCTAGACTGGCAATTTTGGAAGAAATTTAGCCTTTCTCCATGAAAAAATAGGTTATCATCAACAAAATAATAATCGAAACCCATTTGAGTGAGATTCATCTCGTGAGCCATAATAGAGAAGAGTAGTCCCTCTCTTGATGAAGTCATGCACAAACAAGCCCAAGCCAACACCTGTAATTGTTGACTCATGCACCTCGAAAGCCACATTTTTTATCCATAACACTTCATTGACAGGGATAGGTAACTTTGGTGGTCCCAAATGGATCTTGTTTTGATATGTACCTACTCAAGCATGATTTGAGCATATATCTCTCTACATCACAAAAGACAATCCCAATTAGCTACAACAACAGTTAAAAAACACTTTGACATCTGTACCTTCATGGAAAATATGCATTTTGTGGTCGGCTTATGTAGGCCTTAGCAATGTGTTTCTTGATTTAGCAACCTTCGTACCCTAGGTCTATAGCCAATTGAGAAACTTGCATAGCATTCATGCTAGAGAGTTGCTCGAGAGTTGTGGAGCTCCAATAGATCTGTAGAAAGCACCCAAATCCAAACTTTGGCAGAATAGTTAATACTATACAATTTTTAATCTATGTAATGCTTTCAACTAACATAGATTCAAGAAAGGAGCATAACAGTATTACCATTTCTACATAACCACAAAGAGAGAATGGCACTAGTGCCATTCTCCATATGAGGTCACATAGAATGTCTATAGTACCTCTTACGTATAACCCCACATAGGGAGGACACTAGCATGATTCCCCATGTCATTATATCACACAATTTTGTCCTACCACATGTTTAATCTCTTTAATATAATGAGAGTATGTGCAATTGAGAAAATCCATAAAAGTCATATTATTATATTGCCAAAATTATTTTGAAACTATATACACAAGGAATAAATGAGTAGCTAAACACCTTCTTGCTCCAAACCTTCCAATGTAATCTTTGGGATAGCTTCAAGTTCAACTTTAGTTAAAGGTCACAAGTCTTCAATGTGATGCTCACCCTCTTTAATTCCTTCATCTATAGGTGAATCAGCTCTATGTGTCTCGAGAGGCCTCTCAATGCTAGACCAAATCTTAATATGGGGATTATCTAATGCATGTGCCACACACATAGCCTTGACATCTATCGCCTATTGGGATGTCTTCACCAGTGTGATCATCACTTTTCTTTTTCTTGAAAATGCTTGTAATGCCACACCTCCATTAGTAAATACATCAACAACAACTTCATGTTCCCTGCTACAATAGCACCTAATGCACTCCTTGATGATGCCATGCTTCACAACTCCCTCTTTTTCATACTCATCACCCTCATCAGAATAAAGAATATTGTTCTCAATTATTGTGTATGGTCTTGTGTTTTCTAACAGGTGCTCAAATCCATCAAACCCATCATGTGATCATGTGAGCTTACAAACGATTTATGCACTCTATGATTCATGGATAGCACCCACAAACCTTCTATGCCAAAATCAAGCCTCTACCATTGCTTCCTTGAGATTTACCATCTCTATCATTGTCAAAAATGATAGCAATACATACTGTGATGGAGTGACAATGGTTTCCATCAAACCACAAAGCAACTTCTTGAAGGCATCCTTATCCCAACACATGCCTTTCGTAAATCCCTCTGAGGTGTCAAGCACACACAAGCTGATTGGAAGCCATCCCTTGGAGTGACATGTTAGAAAGTTCTCCCCCTCCATCTCCATGTTCACTTAAATAGCTATACAAGGAAAACAAGACTACGATGTAGACTTGTTACCCTCTATTGAACTAATCACCCAATCAACATAGATTGATGCAGCTTCTGGGAAATCAGGTGTGGACTTGTCAACTTGCATCTTCTCTTTGACCCATGACTCACATGAACCCTTGAAGCTTTGATAAACAACTATATCAATTTTGAAGTAAGTTGCAAGGGCGTCCCATGTTTGATGTTGGGGTGAAGGGTGGCGTGAGTTGAACTCCTTGATGAGTGCTTCTTTCAAGGCTCTATCATGCTTAATCTCCATCGCACGTTGAGACATTTCAATGGAGTCCCTGTCTTTGGTTGACTTGACCAAGACAATTTCTTTAGACTCAATCTCTGCTTGAAGTGCATGTACATCATCGTCTTCCAAACCTAGTAGACACCTCATATATGTTATTGTGGGATTTTGACCCTCAAGATCACCCTGCTTCACCAATGTCAAAATCCTAATCCATCATTCGTAGATGTCATCATCGTATGTGACCATGTGTGTGTCCTTGGTAGCTAAGTTATTCCCATCGACACGCTTGCGACTCCTGCAAAATTTTGAAAAAAAACCAATATCATCTTAGACATTCTTCTAATCCAAATCATGTAATAGACATAAGAATGGCACTAGTGCCATTCTCCCATTATCATGTCAAAAGCATGACTTGGTAACAAGAAGAATGGCACTAGTGCCATTCTCACATCAGGGAATTGACACTACTATCACTTCTTTTACAAAGCCATAAACATTCTTGAAATAATTAATGCATAGAAAACAAAGTTTATTACTCACATCCAAACTTTGTCAATCTTTATGCCCTTTGACAAGGCCTTGGGCTGGTTTCTTTGGTCATCCAAATGCAACCCACTGCGCCCTTAGGTGTTGCAAGATATTGATATATGGCTAATTTTTCAAAATAGTATGTGCCTCCGTGTTGGCCATCAATGATATCTTACAACTTGCTTCAACTGGCACATTGACAACAATTCTCACCTTCCTCTATGTATAGAAACCTTTTCATTGATTGAAGGCTTCTCCATGTGCTTTAGTTATAAACATCCTTGCAGCATAAATCGAATGTTGCTTTGCGAGAATCCAATAATTATACTCCTTGAACTTTTCCACCTTTATCTCTTCCTTGTGCATAGGAGTATTTGTGCATGTGTGGTAAGGCATAAGATATGCACTTGTTGTAGGAGGTCATGCATTCATTGCAAAACTCTTGACCAAGTTACTGACATAGCTGAGGGTCAATGTCATGTCCACATATTGGCTTGGTGCTCTAAAGCAATTCATCCTTGGGATCAAAAACCTCAAACTCCATACCAAATGGGAAGCACTCTGCATACTTCGCCAATCGTGTCATACTTGTGTCCTTCCTTTCCAATTTCTTTTGTAGTGCCTTAAGGTCAATATATGGCTGGATTTTCTTATACAGGATGATAGTTTCTTCAAATGACTTCTCACCATGTCTTGTTATGTGTGTCTCACCACTCCCCATTGCATCACCTCCACTACCATCAGTGATTGTTCCCATACCTCCGTGTCTTTCTCCTAAAGCTGTCTCTTTATCTTTAACTTCTTCATCTAGTTTATCCCCAATGTTTGTTGTCCCATTTGACTTTATTTCCTTCTCACTTGTTGTTTCCTCCTCATCGGTCTCTCTAGCCTTCTCTTTCACTGTGTTCTAGGACACTTGAGAGCTTGATCCCTCAACATCGCTTTTCTTGGTTCTTTTCGAAACATTTCAATTCTTTTTATTATCTTGCTTTATCCCTTTCACTACCAAATCAAAGCCTTCTAATATCTGTTGGTTGGTATAATTTTTTGGATCATTATTCCAACCCCTAGTTAGCATCGTGTCCTCCCCAGTAGCATTCATCCTCGCATGATCAAAACAAGCAGGATCCAACTGATACACATTGCCACCCAATGTATGAATTTTGAGACAAGGAACGTTATCTTTCTCGATATCCTCCATCTCCTTAACTTGTCCAACATCTTCAAAAGTTGTTCCTTGGATGTTCACAAAACAACGCACTTTATGGAGTTTTTGGAGTTTGTTATTGTATATATCTAAAAACCATCCTCTTCCAGAACTAACTCCATCATAAACTGACACCTCTCAAACCTTTCTCTTTCCCTTGCTAGCCATTCTTGCAATCTTCTGTTAACAAAAGAAGAACCAAGGGAAACTACACTAAGAAAATGAACAATCTAAATGAATAGAACTACAATGAAATGTACAATAAAAAATCATAAGTGTAGTAGGAAATGTTATAACCACAATGCAACTTCTATTAACAAAATAACCAAGGCGAAGCAACTTATATATGCATTATGAAAAGCTACACCCACACTCCAAGCAAATATATATTATACACATTATCAAAGTTAAGATGGTTAGAATAAAGAATGGTATTCGTGCTATTCTCCAACAATTATATGATGTTGTGAAGAGTGTCACAAATGCCATTGAACACATGGATTATGAGTTTGTGGAGAATGGCATTAGTGCCATCCTCCGTGAGAGTTTGAGGATAATGCCACTAGTGCCATCCTCCATGATGTTGAGGAGAATGGCAGAAGTGCCATTCATCACATGGATTGTAGAGAATGGCACCAGTGCCATTCTCCTAATGTGAAGGTTATCACAGGAGAGTTTTCTCATCTAACCTTCTAGAGAATGGCACTGATGCCAATCTCTATGTGAGTATGTGTAGAATGGCATCGGTGCCATGTATCACATAGATTGCACAATATAGCATTGGTATCACTCTCTAGCTGTCAAGGTTGTCACGGATCATGATTGGAGATTCGCACTAGTGCCATTGTCTTAAACACCGTGTGATTATATTGAGAATGGATTGAACTAGTGCCATTGTCTTGAACACCAGTGCCATTAATCACATGGATTGAGGAGAATGGCACCAATGCCATTCTCCATTCTCTAGGTGAGGAATGGCATTGGTGCCATTCTCCAAATATTCATATAATGTTGTTGGAAGAATATCCCAACCCAAAATTCGAGAAAGGCCTCATGAGTAGGTAAAGAAGATACCCTCATGACAATTTCATACGGTAAAAATCAATTGCATGTAGTCATATCCTATATTTCAATGTTGTCACATATGATGGTTAGAGAATGGCAGTGGTGCCATTGTCCACAACACCATATGATTACATTGAGACTGACACGTGTGCCATTAATCACAAGGATTGAGGACAATTGCAATGAATGGCATTGGTGCTATTCTTGAAATATTCTTATGATGTTGTGGAGAATGGCACCACTGCCATTCTCCAAACTTCAACTCATATAGAATACAAATTATTCATGTATGTCAATGTTGTCACAAATGTTGGTTAGAGAATGGCACCAATGCCATTGTCCACAACAACATATGATTATATTGAGACTGGCATCTATGGCATCAATCACATGGATTGAGGAGAAAGGCACCAGTGCCATTCTCCATTTCTCCATGCATGAATGGCATTGGTGATATTCCTAAAATATTCATATGATGTGGAGAATGGCACCAGTGCCATTCTTCAAACTCCAACTCATATACAATTCAAATTTTTTATGTATGTCAATGTTCTCATAGATGATGGTTAGAGAATGGCACTGGTGCCATTGTCCACAACATCATATGATTATATTGATCCACTAACATAGGAATGAGTGTCATGCCTCAAAGGGGGTTGTCTAGATTTGCCCAAGTGCCATTCTCCATGCGGGAGAGATGTGCAAGTGGAAAGAATGCATTGTATGAGTCCTACATTAGGCCAGTGATAGACTATTGGAAAACCATGATCAGTGAGCTCGAATAAGAAAACATCTCAGAGATAGGAGTGTACAGAGAGATTTGGCCAAGAACACAATTGCCTGATGAGGAGGATGATGTAGATGCTTGCATTAATAAGTTCCAAGGCTATGAGGAATGGAATTATCACTATTACGAGCCTCTAAAAGGTAAGCTAAGGGAAGAGTTTATACTGATGGTGGATGTTAAGCAAGGTCACTTCGTCCTGGTGAGGCCATTAGACCTATATACCCCATTTGCTTGGGGTTTTCGTATCAAGTGCCGAGATGGATGTTGCATCTCCTAACTTCACGAAATTATTAATTCAATATTGGGTACCATCAGTTAAGAGAAAGGGGCTCAATGATGCAGATGCCTATGTTGATTGTTGGAACAAGTGTTGGGCAGAGAATAGGTTGGATCCATAGGTATGGGAGTGTATTGATGCAGTCGTCTAATCATGGACACCAAAAGCCATAAATAGACCCAAGAAGATTAAGATTCCACAGAGTGTATGTATCAAAGCACAGGAGAGCTTGCTTGGTATCAGAGCATAGAAAATGGTGTCGATTTTCTCCCTCTTAATCTCCCAAACTTCCATTGTAATGTGTGTTCTCATGTGATGTTTCTCAATTGTTGTTATCTTGTCAATGGATATTTGCATATTATTAATATGACAATTTTCAGAAGCTATCCTTCACCAACAACTACTTTGTTTCTAGTGGTTCACTATGCACGGTGCTTGTTAACACCACTAATTGGTGTTTATTAACGCCTCAAGTAAAATATACATGTTATCCCCAAACGGTGTTTATTAACACCACCAAATACATGATTTTCAAACTCTGCCACAAATGCTTTTTTCGCTTGTTATACGCAATGAAATGTTTCACAACCAATAAAGTTTTTCATAATCATTGAAATTTCCAAATATAAGCACATTTAATATTGGCGAAATTCCCAAAATCAATGAAAAATTTCCCAAATTTAATCTCAATTTAATGAAGCCTTTCCCAATTTTAATGAAATTCACCCAATTTTGAAATTCCCAATATGCAACTTTTGTCCCAATTTATCTAATACGGTGTTATGGTCACAAGTCACCTTTTTGTGAGGGGAATCTAGAAAATCACTACCAAAATGGAGTTGAGACTTGAGGACATCAAGAACACCATTGAAGCAGGGACAACTATAGTCAATCCTATTATAGTCTAGGGTTGGGTAGTGTGAAGATGCAAAGGCCCTAGCAATCAGTATTGGCAATGTGGAAAAAGTTATCCTTCCACAGGCACAATAAGCCAAAAGGTTATGGTTAAGAAGATGTTCAAGGAGAACAATGATGCTCATATACTAGGCCTCAAGACCAATCTTTAAAAAATAAAAATGGACAAGAGAGATTCTATGTAGGACTATATCACAAAAGGGAAAGTGGTTAGAGATCAAATTGCACAATAGTAGCTCAAAAAAGGGAATTGTCTTAGATTGGTACATTGGTCCTATGCATTCTTCCTCCAATCTACAAAGTGTTCATGAAAACCATGATAATGGGATAGGGATTGGCACCAATATCACTTGAAGGCTAATTCCATTGCTCTTGCAAAATGAGGATCAAGAGAAGAAGTTTGGCAATTTGGAGACAAGTCCTTCCTAGCAAAAGGGAGCAATAAAGGAAAACTTAGCAAGAGCAGGCCAGATGAAGATTTGAGGGTCCTAAATACGAATCACAAAATGTTCTTAAACTATGGTAAACTAGGAAATTTTGCCAAGGATTGCCAAAGCAAGAACGTGGATTAGATTTGAATGGCTCCAAAAAGGTCAAACTAATTCTACAAAGGTAGAGATGACACACCCTAATCATGGTAAAATAGCCAATGCAATCGACTTCCACAAGTACTATGATTTAGATTATGTCAAAGATGTGGACATACGACAATCCACTTTTGGATACTACTTTGTGTTAGGAATTGGAGCTATCGTTTGGATAAAAAACAAGTGACTGATAATGGCTTTGTCCTCAATAGAGGTAGGGTACCGATCATGTGTATGGCATCACGTGAGTATTTATGGCTTAATTGGATTCTAGAAGACATGAAGGTCTTCTAAAGTGATGAAGCAATGGAGATACATTGCAACAACCTTAATTGGATTCTAGAGGACATAAAGGTCTTCTAAAGTGATGAAGCAATGGAGATCTATTGCAACAACCTTAATTGGATTCTAGAAGACATGAAGGTCTTCTAGAGTGATGAAGCAATGGAGATCTATTGCAACAACCAAAGTTGCAAAGGTATTGCAAAGAACCCGGTGTTCCAATCAGACAAAACACATCGAGGTTCATTAACACTTCATCAAGGAGCTGATCGATTACTAAATGATAGAGTTGATCTATTGCCTAATGAAGAAAAAATTTGCAAGTATTTTCACCAAGGCTCTACCTCGAGAATAGATGGAGCATCTCATTTGACACTTGGGCATTAGCCCACATTGTGTTAGCGAGACGGGTATTAGAAATCACTACCCCATATGCGAGGTTCAATTTTTGAATGGTTATCGATAGGTCATTAAATCAAAGTTGGCTGTCGAACTCTAGCACATCATCGTATCATGTGCGACTATTGCTACATCATTGAATGATTGACAAGTTATTGAATCAAACTAGACTGTTGAGTGGTTATTAAGAAGTCATCAAATTAAACCTTACTATCAAATTTTGCCACATCATCGCATCATGTGCAATTGTTGCTACATCATTAAACATGCTTCGATAGGTGACAACATCAAACAAGGGTCGATTAGTAATAATCACCACATAGTCAATACAAGGTATCCATCAAACCTGGTTCAAATAATAGTGCTCCATCAAATCAAGTTGAGAGGGGATGGCTATGAACCTTGGAATGCATTTCAGAAGGCTAGAGCCCCTAATTTGATTTGGATGATAGATTGACTTGCAGGTTTTCAAGGCAACAACTTGGCAACAAGCTAGGAGGCAAGGGTGTCTATTCCATCTATAAGTCAAAGGCAAACCACCTTGACTGATGAAGGAAAATAAGGATTACCAGAATTCGGGAGCGATTGCATTTGAGCAAAGACTTTTGTAAATTTTAACATTCTAGTATAATGGTTTGTGTTCAAAGTAGCATGCAGTGCTTACTTTTACAGTTGTTGTTCTACCCATGATATTGTAAGTAATCGGTTGTCTATAGATACAAACAACATTGTCGTCGCTAAAACTCGTGTATTTTTGAAATTTTCTTTAAAAATTGAATGCAAACATTGGCTGGACCACATGGCTAGTGACACTTGGTAACTGTTCATTGGGGAGTCCATTTTGCATGATTAAGATGTTTAAAGCTGCCTTGTTATTACTTAATTTGTTTGGAAACATTTTTCTCAACAAATCAGAAAACTTGGGGTTTTAAATTTTGAAGGATTTTCTTGAGAATTTATCGATTTTTTAGCTAAAATATAACTGAATTGCCTAAAACTTTGTAGATTTTACAAAATCGAGAATATATTTTTTACAGGTGAAAATGAAAATGTTGCAGGTTCATTGCATATAGTTTGCAGGTTTTCTATGAACACTGGGATGCTCCCTCCATGTTTCATTCATTTCAGCTCCGCCGAGGTTGCTCCTAGCTCTCGCTCGTCGATTCATGTAAGCTTCGAGGCACGATCGAAGGTGTCATCCAGAAGTTTTTTGCCAAGGCGATGGCAATAAAACAGAAAAACCCTGAAACCAAACACACCAAGAGGAAGAAGCAACAGCTTGAAATGCTAAACCCCCACACCGAGTGAGTTTTAGTGCACTCTGTTTGTGTGTGTAACAATACATTCTAGATGTTTCTTAAACCCTCAACTCTACTCCTATCCCATTTTATTTCGGTTCCATCTTTCCTTCATCTCAATCTCATTTTCCTTACATTTCCCTTAGCATTTTGCCCTTCTTTTGCCCTCCTAAGGTCTGTGGGGCCCATGGTCCTGCATCCTTTGCTACCAAGGACACAGTCTAGCATACAAAAACATGCTTTTTTCGGATGCCTTGGAGAACAGGAACAACAAATTGTTATACACTCTTTACCTTTTAGCCACTTGTTGGCTGGAGTAACCATCTTTTTTAAGGGGCACTGTTCTCGGCACCAGTGCCTCTTGTTTCTAGTCAAGCTGACTGTGTTAAAAGAATGGATTAGTGTTTAATTCTATGTTAGTTGTTAATGGGCATTAAGGGTTGCTTTTCATTTAACTACTCTTCCTCCTTTCATTAAAGCAGGGCCTCAATGGTTTTTCCACCTTGTTTTTTTGGCAAGGAAATGTTAAGATTATATTACTAAAAGAAAAAATACATAAGACAAAAGACTTCATGTGACGCTATTTACAAAAATTGATTGAAGAAAGAAGCGTTTGCCCATTCGATGGTTTAATCAAAATGTAAACAACCTCTTTTTTTTTGCAAGAAAGAAAAAAATATGTTTTGAAAAAAAGGAGACAAGATACAAAAAGGAAATCACAGCTCTTTAGGAGCTCAAATAGAGACAGATACCACAGTGCTCGATAAGCTACTTGTATATCATGGAATCTGGGAGCATAATAAGCGAAAGTAACCAACACATCCTTTTCCAAGGAGTCCACAAAAGCCGTAGGAAGAGTTTGCTTGCAGAAAAGCATGGCTATTTCATTGTTTCCAGATACTCTGGAGAACAACAGGTGATCTCCTATGACCGATCATCAACCTCCTTCTTTTTTTTGAAATCCATGTATGTTTATATTACAAGAAGCATTCCCCAAAGGGGGAACATTCGATTACAGCATCAAAAGATGTCAATGTAAGATAGGTAAACAAAGGAATCTTTTTGAGGAACAAGGTGGCACAACCACTAAGAGCATGTCTTCATCAGGCATATGTGCACGCTGCAATAAAGCCAAAAAAAACCCCAGAAAGTTGACATCAAAACTTTGCAGGTATCATTCATAAAACCTTCAAGGAAAAATAACGCCGATTCACCTTTCAGTTTTAAATTATAGTCTTTCTTTTCATAAAGGTAGTGGCTTTGCAGTCAGTGTGAGAGCATCCAAATAACTATAGAACCTTGGCAAAGCCTAATGGATCTTGTGAGTCCTCAAAGCGTTTCTTTTTTTAATTTCTTACTAAACAATTGACAGTGTCTAAAGACCCGTAAAACCCACAAGTTGGAGCCAAGTGCTTTCGTGCATACATGCACCCTTATTAATATAATCTCCTATCTTTGGGAAAAAAAGAGAGGTGTCACAACCACTAAGAGCCAATTCATGCATAGGGACTTGTTGGAAATCTAGAGTTCAATTTAAAAAACTAGGTTGCAATTTTTTGTTTCGTTCACAAGTACACATTTTTAAGGCAATATTTAGCAGTCTACAAGATGATGTTAAGACTCTACAATTAGTAAAAGATAACATGTCTGGAAGAAAACATTCCAATGGTCATTATTGCCCTTGGTTTTCTCTCGAGCCCCTCCTAGGGGCTAATTTGGCAACCAATTTTAAACCAAGATATCAGGATTACAAAAAACATATGTGTGCGTGAACTTTTCGAATTGCAACCAGCTAGTCTAGAATTGCAAATCTCCCTCTCCTTGTGAACAAGCTCTAAGTCCCCATATTAAACAAAAGTAATGTAAACAAATCGACAATAAAATAAAATCTTCCAATAACATATAAAGCGGAAAGACCACTTGAGTAAATTGTAAGAGAAAACAACAAGTGAAAGGAAGGTAAAGAAAAGGGAGGAGGAGAGAGGTGAAAGAGGGGGAAGGGAATGGTCATACATTTAAAGAACCTTAGCCTCTCATACCAAACGCAACATTAAATACTTGACCCAATACCATGGTCATACCAGGGAGCCTTGAAGGTTAGTGCCTCTCAGACTTTAACCCAAGAAGTCAAGACTGCCACCGTCCTCAGATGGTTCCTTGAGTTAGGTTAACGATAATCTGAGCCATGGCTAAGGCTAAACCGAGGGGGAGGCCAAAAAGGGCAAATTCAAGGGGGGGAAGGAGCGAAGGGTTGAGGGTTTAAGAAACTTCTAGAGTGTAGAGTTGGGCAAAAACAGGGTAAACTCGGTGGGGGTTTAGGAGAGCATTTCAAGCAGCTGCTTCTTCTTCTTCTTCCTCTTGTGTTGTTTTGTTTTAGGGTTTTTCTGTTTCTCAAGCTCCATCGCCATCGCCATGCCTCGTTTCTCCTTCCTCCGCTCCTTCGCCTCCAAGGTTCACCTCCTCTCCCTCCCTTTCCCTTCCCTTGCATTTTTCTCACCTTTCATGTTCAGTTTTCCGCGATTCATCCATCCGTTTTCCTCCTCTCGTCTTTGCCCGCAATCGGTTTGCTTGTCCAATTGCCTTTCCCTAATCCATCCGCATCCGTTTTCCTCCACCCTGCGAATTGCACTGCCACAAACATCGGCGCTCAAGCGGTTGCCCCTGTCTTAGTTGCACTGCTATTGCATTGTCCGCATGCCTGGCAAGAGTTGAAAGCGAATGTCGGCAGCCTCAGTCTCCCAGTCAGGACGAAAGGCTGCATTCAATCTCAATCTCAATTCGATTTACGGTTCCTCTATCCTGGATTGCTGAATTCTCTGTCACTCGCAGGTCCCCCGACACTCTCGCAGACCTCTATCGTCGGCATCTCTTCCAAAGTCATTGCCTGCCCAGGTAGAACCCTGCTTTCCTGGGCGTTCTCCCTTTTTGTCCGCCGGTGGTGTTGGTAGTCGGACGCTGCCAAGCTTCTGGGGGGTTCGATGCGAGGCCACTGCAGCTGCTACCGAGAGTGTGGCAACTGAGAAAGACGCCGGGAAGGCACCTTCCGAAGCTGTCGCAGCTGAGACACACTCGTATCAAGCTGAGGTACGTTTTGAATGACCTTGTTTTAGTGATGACCGACCGCTCTGCCGATTTGGCAGTTCTTGCTGATTCTCTGCCTGTAAATTTCAGGTCAGTCGCCTCCTTGACCTCATCGTCCACAGCCTTTACAGCCACAAGGAGGTATTTTTACGCGAATTGGTGAGGTTGGTGGTCAATCCTTCTGCTCACTCCCGCTTGTTGTAATGATCTACTTGCATTCTTAGCGGTTCTTGATGTCCCTCAAAACGTTCCTATATGACAGCAATGCAAGCGACGCGCTCGACAAGCTGCGGTTTTTAAGTGTGACTGATGCCACGTTATTGGCTGCCGAAGCCGAACTTGCTATTAAAATCAGGGCGGATAGCGATAAGGGAATTCTTGTAATCACGTAAGCTCGCATTGAAGCCCGTATGTATATCATTTTTAATGTCGTTTTGCGTGTAGTTTTAAAGTCGCTACTTGTTTTGGAGTATTTCCCAACACCCGTTCGTTTACTTGTTCCAGGGACTCTGGTATTGGGATGACTAAAGATGAGCTTATTGCGAGTCTTGGTACGATTGCGCAGAGCGGCACTGCCAATTTTGTTAAGGCTTTGAAGGTTAGAATCGAACTTATCTCTCAGCAACGTCTCGTTTGTTCCTTCAAGTTGTTTCATTGAAAGTCTTGCATGTGCATGTCTTATTCGCTGGCGGGAACTCATCTCTAAGCTCATTCTCGTTGGGTCTACCAGCACGCCTTTGAGTATTTTATGGCTCTTATGACTGCGGCGCATGTCTCTTTCAATAGGACAATAAGGATGCTATGGCTGGAGACAGCAATCTGATCGGAAAATTTGGAGTGGGTTTCTATTCGGCATTTTTGGTCTCGGACAAGGTAGAGTATCTAGTCAATTTACTTGCAACGCATCAATGTTGTATGCCGTGTTTTTCGTACAGTACATCTCGGTGGTTATCCAGCAGGATGTGGCAGTCACACCAGCTTTCTGAAATCAGGTTGCATTGTGCTTGTATAAGCTTCTTAAAATAGAGTATGTGTTAAAATGAACTTCATGTTAAGCACTTGGCCCGGATGTTCGTAGTGCTTAACACATCTGTGCTTACCAAGTTAGCTTGCTTATATTAAGAAATTGTACTAGGCGTCTTAATTTATAATAAAGGTCATTAGACCTTTTTACTACTTGTGCTTTATACCTCTTTTAACTTTCACTTACTCGTGTAGATGTGGCAGCCTCACTTAACTTTCTCAAATCAGAAAATTACATTTTATCGTATTTTGCAGGAACTGAGATTTGGCTTTCTTTAGATTAGGAAATTGCATTGGGCTAGTCTAATTGTTGTGCATATAATTTTCTTGTTATTTATTTTGTTTGTGTTTGCTGGTATGAGTTCTGATCGTTCTGGTGAATTTGTGAAGTGGGGTTGTCTTTAAGTTGATGCATGTCCATATGTTGGGATAAATGAGCTTGGTTTAACTTCGTTTTTCTATGAATGGTATAGTTGAAAGCTCATAAAATTCTACTATTATTTTACGGAGCTAGTTTTGTTAATTTTCATTTTATCATCAGGATATTCATAGCATCGTCAGAGGATAAGTAGCTTCACACCTCTGTGAATATGCTTAATGGTCTTAATAAGGTTATGTTCATGCTATCTTAGCCAATAGAAGTTTTACAAAAAGTCTATTGCCTTAAGGCTTAGAGCATCCTCTCATGGGTGTGCGCAGGTGTCAATTCATTGATTTGTTTCTTTGCTATATTCTGTGCTGATTGGTGCTGAAGATCAAATATCTCAATCCTTGTAGAAAGCTTTGAAACATAACATTGATCTCACTATTGTGTGAGGCTATTGCCATATCGAATGAGAGAGGAATCTCTGAATCTTTTCATCGCACTTAAATTGTGATTCCTTTATCTTTACTTGTATAGTGATTGAAAGTGTACGTTGTTTGATTTTGTAAGAGCTTTGAGTGATATAATCTAATTGCATTCCAATATAAGTGGTATAAAAGGGAGATAGATAGGCTTAGAAGATGCTGATACTTCAAGAGACCGTCACTCGCACACCTGAGCTAGGACTTCCAAATAGCTAGTATGACAACCATAGTCTTCACAGTAGCCAATGCAATGTTGATTTCTACTATAGTATGAAAGAGGAAAGGAGAAGATGCTGTATGAGATGCCAACTTTAAGAGGCAACAAACTTGTACACGCCTGCTACAGGCTCCACAGCAGCCACGGCAATGTCGTTTTCTACTAATTTGTTTTATATTTCTTATTTACTCTTACAAGTCCTTTCTTCCCTTGTCCGGTTTCTCTATCCTTCATTCTTTCGATTGTCTTATAAGAGTCAATCTGTAAGGTTGGATATATTAGTCTGATGGAGGTGTGTGCCCATACACACAAATGCATGTGCACATGCACACACTCACACGCACATGCAAAGAAGTGCACGCGTGCACTCACTCACACAGCTGCCTGCAATTATATGATCAGATTTTCCTACACGTTTTATTAGCCTTGATATAGTGAGGGTGTGGGGTATTTGACCTGTGTGTATATAAAAGTATATGTGTGTGAGTACAGAAAAGTGTGTGTATGTATGTATGTGTGTTTAAGTACTTAACCCACCTAGATATCAGTATAAGTACTTAACCCACCTGTGCATTAGTATGTTATGAACCTTTTCTGCTGTTGAAGTTACATTTTGGTTTAAGGCTGTCAATGTTTGTGAAACATGTGTAGCATTGGCTTTATGATTACCAATTATGCCTTCCCACATTCTTCTATGACGTTAATGGTTCGAGTGTGTGGTATGTCTAAGGGAGGAGATCAGAGAGTTGTAGCTGGTGTCTTTCTAGAGATTTAAAGTTCTTTTCAGCAATGAATCTGTACCCTTTCTTGAGTTTAAAGTTCTTTTCAGCAATGAGTCTGTACCCTTTCCTGAAGTTTTTATTCATTGGCATCTGTCTTAGTTGCTAAAGTTTATCATACTCATTGGCCTCTATTTTAGTGATGACCTCAAGTGTCAAATTATATTTGTCGTAGTTCAGAAAGTAAGATCGTGGCAGTGTAGGGCTATGTGTAGCTTAGTTTTGGTTATGAGACCTTGCTTTTTGAGTTTTATAGACAGTGAAAGCTCTTGTGCCTTTTGTTGCAATTTCTGAGCTTTATGGTTGCAATGGCTCCGTTCATTTTTTCTGGAAGCAGTCAATCAAGTCTAACAAAAGCATGTTTATGACGCCAGGTTGGTGTATCAACCAGAAGTCCCAAGTCAGATAAGCAGTATGTATGGGAGGCTGAAGCAAACAGTAACTCGTTTAGTGTTCGAGAGGAGACAAATCCTGATTTTCTTATTCCTAGGGGCACTTCAGTTATTCTATATCTAAAGGTTAGCTCACTAAGTTTATGAGATTTTGCTCTGGATCTCCCCCCTCTCTTGATACCCCAGTTTGGTGTAGCTGACAAGCCTGTCTTCTGCAGGAGGATGCAAAGAAGGAGTACACAGATTCAACTCGAATCCAGAATCTTGTGAAAAACTATTCACAGTTCATATCATTCCCCATATATCTTGGGCAAGAGAGGACTCGAGAAGTTGAGGTTGGATCCGGGAATTGGTTTGTTTCAGATGTCTTCTCTGTATTTTCATTGGCTTATAGTTTACTGGAAGAATGTGGGGATTGTGCAGGTGAAAGATGAGGCTGTGAAGACGGAAGAGGGGAAAGAAGGCGAAAAAACGGTAGGTGTTTTCTAAATCCTTTTTGAGCTCAATGCATTAGGTTGAGTTAACTTAATTTGATTTGTGTGTTTTGATTTGCAGGAGACTAAGAAAGTTAAAGAGAAGTACTATACCTATGACGTAGTGAATGAGACCAAACCAATATGGGTAAAGTGCAACTCCTGCTTTGTTTATTAATTTGCTGTAACTTTGGTATGCAGGAAGTTTTGTTGATTTGCCCCTCAGCAATTCTTTGATTTTCAATACAAATTTTCTTCCAGCTGCGTAGCCCTAGGGAAGTCACTAAGGAGGAATATCATGCCTTCTATAAGAAGACGTACAATGAGCATCTTGAACCTATGGCATACACTCACTTTAATACAGAGGTATTTTATTTAGTTGTTCAAGTTTTAGTGTGTTTAATTAATTTATTTGAAACTGCTGCTTTAAGTTGTTCCAATGCTGGGATGTTTAATGCACAATATTTAAACTTAAGCATTCTTTGCAAAATTGTCTTGCACTCAGCATGTTGGTGCAGTCGTCCTGTTAGACAGCATGATAGATTAGGAGAATAATTGCTTGAAGCAAGCTCACTAGCTTTGATTTATCTTTTTGAAAGCATTTCTTGTGTGCCTTGTGCCATTGGGTGTGAAGGTAGTACTGAGGTCTAGAGACATGTTGCTTGTCTGTTTTGCATGGGTTTTCTGGTGGATGCAGGGTGAAGTAGAGTTCAAAAGTCTGCTCTACATCCCTGGGATGGCTCCATTTGGTCCAGATGAAAGTGTTGCCAAGCAGAAAAACATAAAGCTATATGTGAAGAGAGTATTTATCTCAGATCAATTTGACGGCGAGCTGGTGAGCAACATAAATCATTTTGGCTTTGGGCTAATGTTTTGGCTGGAGCTTTTATGAAGGCATAAGAATAACTGTTTGCTCACTGCCATTGCAGTTTCCTCGGTACCTGAGCTTTATGAAAGGCGTTGTAGATTCCAATGATCTTCCACTAAATGTATCTCGGGAAGTCTTGCAAGAGAGTCGCATTGTAAGTTGGTTCACCTCTGTCTAAATTTGTAGAAAGATGCTTATTTAATGTATTGTTCTATAAATGATCACCATCACAAATTTACACACAGGTTAGTCTGTGTGTAAATTTGTGATGGTGTGATGGTGATCATTTATAGAACACTGCAATAAATAAGCATCTTTCTGCACTTTGTATGGTACTGAAATGTCCATTATTACAAATTAACAAAGGTAACCCGGCTTACAGGTGCATTTGATGCGGAGAAGACTTACCAAAAAAACTTTTGATTTGTTTGATACGATTGCAAAGAGTAATAACAAAGAGGTGAGTCCTGGAGGTCAACTTGGTTTGAAATATGATTCTATTCCTCCTGAAGGTGATGTAAAGGGCGCACTCTCATCAGTGTGGTGCTTTTTTTTTCCCCATCAGTGTGGTAGTATAGACAACTACCTAAAAGCTCTCAGTCCACGTAATTCTCACAATCAGGCTAGAAGCAGCGTAGAATGGTGTGGTGCTTGCATACTGATCCCTACACTGCTGCTAAGCTGATTGCGATGGAAGGAAAATTATGAGGAATGAGACACTCTTGGTAGTGAAAAATTTGGTATGGTTTTTAATATTTTCTTCAAAGCAGGATTACAAAAAGTTTTGGCGGAACTTTGGAAAGTTCTTAAAACTGGGTATTACTGAAGACAAAGACAATCAAAAACGTATTGCCACATTTCTGCGATTCTACTCGTCAAAGCATCAAGAGGATATGACAAGTTTGAAAGAGTATGTTGCGAACATGAAGGCAGACCAAAAGTACATTTTCTATTTCTCATCTGAGTCGGTGAAAAGCGCAAAAGGTGCACCATTCCTGGAGCAACTTTACAACAAAGATTATGAGGTCAGCAACAATGTTCTATGCTGTTATTATTGTGACTTTTATGAGGGCATTTTTTTGGGGTCTAATTGGAAATGATTTGTGGACAGGTCTTGTTTATGATAGAGTCTTTTGATGAGGTGGTAGCCACCCATCTCAAATACTTTGAAGGCAAAAAGTTTGTGGACGTGAGCAAGGAGGACTTTGACTTAGGTATGCTGTCTGATTGTAAAGCCTCTTTTGCTTCACCCCTCTGTCTGCTCCTTCTTTTCTGGTTCAAGGCATACAGTGCATTTCCCCCCCTTCCATTCTGTTACCCGTCCATTCTGTTACCCCTTCCATTCTGTTACCCGTCTACTACTGATGTATGTTCTTCACTTTTTCTTATCTTTTTGAGAGCTTAATTCTCCAAGGCTTATTTTAGAAGGGATATGACATGAGTTCTTAAACATATGCTTGAATCTTTCGAATCCAGTGGGCTGAGGCTTTAGATGCTTGGTCAGGTCGATGACCTGTAGGATTGAGTCTTGATGTATGGCATTTTGTGGCCAATGTAAACTGGTTTGGCTCCCCAAAGAAAAAGGAAAAATAACTGGTTTGGTTCAGTCTTTTGTTTTGCTCCACAGCGAAATCCAACAGATAATATAGACAAAAAAAGGCTACAATCTGGGGGGGTTTTCGTCCTTTAGCTCCTCAAGCTTGATACCTTACTATTCACATCACCTTACATCATGTCTTGCATTGCCTTGCCCCCCTGTCCCCCTTATTTGTTTAACGAATCAATGGAACAACTATTTTTTGGTGAGTAGGGGAATAAGCGAGCTTGGGTCACTAGGAAATGTCTACTGCTGATTAATTCTGGGAATCTGAGTGCATAAGTAGAGCATAGAGTGGATATATGCTGCGCTTCTTAAAGGCTTTTAGTTTGGTTAGTTGTTTTGTTCCTCATGGGACCCTTGATTGTGTTTGAGTTTTGCCAAGTAGAGCTCGACCAACTGCTGTATGGATTTTTGAAGTGAGTTGCGTGTCAACTGGGTCTTTCTGTTGTATTGCGTACTGAATAGGGTTTACTTCAGAATTATTGAGTTGGTGATACTTGGGCTTCACCATTCTACAGCAGGTTCACATTCTAGCACCTTCTTTCCAGTTACTTGCTGACATGTTGGCCTCAATATATGCTGTGTTTCAGGGGAGGATGAAAACCAGAAAAAGCTGGCAAATGAGTATGGCTTGCTGTGTGATTGGATGAAACAGAAGCTTGGTGAAAAGATTGCCAAAGTAGAAGTGTCAAAACGTCTTAGCTCTTCGCCTTGTGTGCTCATCTCTGGCAAGCATGGATGGTCTGCCAACATGGAAAGGTGCAAATGGTTTCGTATGGTTGTCACAGTTCAGAACCAGCACCTTATTAGTAAGTTTCCTTATTTTGATTGCTTTATAATTGGTGTGCAGGATTATGAGAGCTCAAAATCTAGGAGACACACCTGGTTTGAGAGAGTACATGAAGTCAACTCGAATCCTGGAGATAAATCCCAATCACCCTATAATCCAAGCCTTGGATGTGAGTAAATTGAAATGGCCTGTCTTTGGTCTGTCTGTCTTTTGACACATGGAACAGATTTGCTTGGTGATAATTTTTTCTCAGTTTTTTAAATATGATGTCTTAGGCTCATAGTGATTGAAGTGTGGTAACTGCGGTTATTGTAGGATGCTCGAAAAGCAGGGAAGCCTGGAACTAACGACACGGTGGATCTTCTGTACGACACAGCAGAGATGGCCAGTGGTTTCGTGGTAAGTTCTGGAGTCTGTCTTGGTGTGGTAAATGGACAGCTCTGAATTGCTTATATGAACTGCAGTACACGGTCTGCTGGTGGATAAGCTGTTTATTTTTGCACTTTCTCTTTCAGCCTGAAGATCCAACTGGCTTTGGAACGAGGATTTACGAATTGATGGCGTCAACAATAGGCGGTCAGGTTGGAAGCCATATGGATGCTCCTCCAAAGGTGGAGTATCACCACATGGGAGCATCTAAAACCACAACCCGTCCTACTCCACAGGTTGCCGAAGCTGAAGTTTTGGAACCTGAGGTCAAGTCAGAGAGAGCTTCTGTCTAATGCCAATCTGCAGTCATGAGATTACACCCTTTTTTTTTGAGCCCTAGAGCAGTTCAAAATGCACGGAATCCTTCCTGATCTCAGGCGAGAGAGCTTGCATTATGTAAGCCTGCCCTAATCCATTAAATTGATATTATAGAGTGTGCTCTCAAGGAGTAGGTCACTGGGATAGCACTTTGGGAGTGAGCCAGTTTTTGTGAGTAGCTGTTTCACTGGGATTTTTGGGTTGCCACGCTTGTGAAGATCAAGCTTACTGGAGCTGAATACTCAATGTGCAGTGTTGACTTAAGAGTGCCATTAATTTATGATACTCAGTGCTTCTTCTGTAAAGGGCAAGAGTCAGATTAGTCACCTAGCATTTGCAGAGAGATGTCTCATATTATCCCCTTGTGAAAGGTTAATGTGTAGAAATTATAGCCTTCACCTTGAGCAATATACTGTTTTGGAATTTATTTTTGAGAGGAACTTTTCCTACTTAATGTGTATATACTCCCTTGAGGAGAGGTGATGTGTTGTTTTATGGTATTCCGAAGGAAACTCTTAGGTCTTTTACGTATTCCTGTATATCTGTCATTCACCACCTAAGTGCAACCTTGAGTCCTCTGCTCCCATTCGTGGTCTTCTGTTTTCTGCGTGTTGCTTTGTTTTAGTATTTGTCCTAGGTTTAAGGTACTAAGTTGGTGGCTGTAGAATGCAAGGTCCAGGTAAAGGCAGTTTGAGGATATGAAGATTCGATGGAAGAGCAAGACTTTGATGAGCTGCTAATTAAGTAAAGCTTTACATATGAGCATTAAAAAAGATGCAAAATTCTCGCGATGTCTTCTAGCCGTCCCTCTGCAACCTTTTTTACAGCATCCCTTCCTCGCGCTATGTTCAAACAGTAGTGTTTACGTAAAACAACGGAGCGTTTTTAGGTTGGATGATGCATCCAAATGCCTCTTTGGGTAGGAACTTTACAATAGAGGAAGAGTATGCTTAACATGTGCTGCTTTGGACTTTTCAGCCTTAATTCCCTTGTAGAATGAGTATGTTTTACAAGTGGTACTCTGGCCTTTTCAGCCTTAATTCTCTTGTAGATTTTACACATGACTTGCTGGATGTTATGTGCCCCTACTCCACGAGCAATCTGATCTAGCCTTTTGGGCCCTTATTACCTTGTAGCAACCCAGCACTGTCTTGGATGTTATTTCTCTTAAGGGAGGATAAACAGTTTTGTGGATGGTGGCCTTAGAGCCAGGTTTCTCATGTGCAGCATCACCTTATTCTCTTCTATTGTTGGTATGTGAGACTTATCCAATGCAAGAGGGGGGGTTTGATGAGCTGCTAATTAAGTAAATCTTTACATATGAGCATTTTGCTTGGTGCAAAATTCTCTTGGCATCGTCTAGCTGCCCCCCTGCCCCCCTTCCTCCCAGCATCTCTTCCTCGTGCTGTGTTCAAACAGTAGTGTTCATGCAAAACATTGGAATGTTTGTAGGTTGGATGATGAATCCAAATGCCTCCTTGGGTAGTAACTTTTACAATAGAGGAAGAGTGTTTTACATGTGCTTTGGCCTTTTCAGCCTTAATTCCCTTTTGGATTGTGCACATGACTTGGCCGGATGTTATGTGAGATATTTATGAGAGATTGCCTTTTGGGCCCTTATTACCTTGTAGCTTGTGCACATGGCTTGCTGTAATTTGTAACCCAGCACACTGTCTTGTGCGTGTACACCCGTGCAAGGGAGGAGACGGATTTTTGGGGATGGTGGAGTTAAGGCTAAGTTCTCATGTTCAGCATCATTTAATGCTGCTCAATTGTTGGTATGTGAGACTCATCGTGTCTATGTGGGCTGCAAATGGTAAGTCAAATTATTGCAAGTCAAATTATTGCTACAGTCTACTAACATACTCTAGGTAATTTGATCCACTTACGTTAATTTGTAGAATTGTGGACATTGTCAACGTACTTGCTAGTTGTAACATCACTTTCCTTGTAAAGATCCTCTCTCTCTCTCTCTCTCTCTCTCTCTCTCCCCCCCCCCCTTGTGAAGATCATGTGCACGTGCTTGTACCTTGTGTGAAGAGTACACATGCTGCATATAGATGGATGCATGCACATGCAAATGTGTACGTGCGTGTGCACATACACATGCACATGCAAGAAAGTGTAGTGCATACAATGTGGATGTGCTCGTGCATGTGTGTTTGCACACGCATGCACGTGTACGTGCGTGTGTGCACATGCTTGCAAGTGCAATGCACACAATGTGGGTGTGTTTGTGCATGAGCGCGCTTGCTCATGTGCGTATTTGCACACGCATGCATGTGCATGTAAACTAGGAATCGGAACCTAAAAACACAAAGTTGGAACTAGAAACAATTGACCTTGGAATTATGCTCAAACCATAGAAGAAAAGTTGACATTATAACAAGCCTAAGGTCAAGACATAGTAAAAGTAGGAAATTCCAAAGTGATTCGAGAATTATAACTTGAAACAAGTGGAAATGTGGACTTGTTGACAGAATAGTGAACATAAATATGAAACCTAGGTGCCAAAATTTGTGAATTTAGAAGATGAAACCTAGGTAACTACAACTAGGAAAGATTCCCTCTTCAATATTCAACAAGAGGCATGGGGTCCCAAGAACACTGACCTTAAAAGAGAGTAGAAAAACGAGTTTTGATATGATGGGAGTAGTTGAATTAAGCTCAGGAATCTCAATGGTTACTCGCCAACAGGTTAGCAATTTCACATTGTTTCTCATTGTTGGTAGATTCCCCGAAAGGAAAAAATGGCTTGGATATTGCTCCACACCCCTTGCTTTGTGTGGTACGCCAGCATGTTGAAGGGACTCTAGTTCATGGAATAGAACAAACTGTTGGTGTAGGTTGTCTTTCGAGACTCCAGATTGCACAAGCACGGTAGTGGGGTTGTCATCCTCCACCCTTGGCAGCTCGAATTGTAGAACTTCGTTGAGGTTCTTTACCACGACCCCCACTGTGGCAATGAAGGGTTCCTTGACGGTGGGAGGTAGGTGCACGTACGCTCAGGTGAGGGAGTTGGAAATGAGCATGGTCTTGCAGCTCGGACTTTGGAGATGCAGCAAACTAGTCCGCCTATGCAAGCCACCACGTTGATGTAAGCGTGAAGGCCTTGGACTAGTCTCTCGGCTAACGATTCGTCTTTATTGTCAGATTTTGAATCGATGCTTCCTGCACTATACAGTTATCATACGAGGTCTAAATAATGAGAATGCTTTTGGACAATCTGGTTAGTAATGCACTCAAAAAGGGGAAGCCCATGCAGAAAGCGGAGTGATTGACGGAGGGGTGGTAGTTCGCATCCAAAAACTGACGAGAGAAGTCAAGAAAGTAGCTATTTGCACCATATGACGTAGACTTCGTCAAGACATGCATCAATGCAACAAACCGTCCGACGTTTCAGGATTTTTCTCATCTTATCACTCTGAATGAAAAGCCAGCATGAACAAATGTTGCATCCATGCAGCAAAGTCCCGTAACTTACCGGATTGGAATGAGCCGAAAATTCAAAAATTGCAGCACGGCAAGGACGCCATGGTTGCTCGTGCTATCAGAAAATAATATATGGTACCATCTCTTGCAGACTAGTTGCAGACGAGGCCATAGATGAGGAAAGGCTAAATGACCTTGGCACAAGAAACATCAAAGATGAGACTCAGTAAGCGAGAGAGATAAACAAGAACGCTCCAAGAATCGAGAGAAGATGGAAACCTATTTGAGGAAAGTTTCTTGACAAACACTCGAAAGAGACGGCTCTGCCCGCTTTAGACGTGAAAGCTTCTCTCTTTGCTATAGCCTTCCCCTAGCGGGACAATGCTAATAAATTTATAAAAATGAAGGTGTATGTGCATGTGAATGCTTGTTATCCATCTATCTACTATCTATAAACATGTTTGTGACAAAAACCAAGCAACGTGCACACTTTTTTTTGGGGGTGAACACACTTTTTTTGGGGTAAAACTATGAAAATAGTGAGTGTGAGTGTGAGTGCAAGTGCGTGTGCGAAACACACTCCCACTTACCCTCCCGCTCCCACTCTCGCACTTGCACCCGCACCTGCACCCGCACACTCACCCTCACACTCACACTCACACTCACACTCTCGCTCTTGCTCTCGCGCTCACGCTCGCACTCACACACTCACTCACACACACACTCACACTCACACTCACTCTCACTCTCACTCTCACTCTCACTCTCACTCTCACTCTCACTCTCACTCTCTCACATTCACACTCACACTCACACTCACACTCACACTCACACTCACACTCACACTCACTCTCACACTCACACTCACACTCACACTCACACTCACACTCACACTCACACTCACACTCACACTCACACTCACACTCACACTCACACTCACACTCACACTCACACTCACTCTCACTCTCACTCTCACTCTCACTCTCACACTCACACTCACTCTCACTCTCTCTCTCACACACACACTCACACTCACACTCACTCACTAACACTTACTTTTTGCGTCAACACACTCTTTTGTTTTTTGTAAAACCATTGGAATTATATTAGGAATTTAGAAATGTACAGGAAGAGTTGGATCTAGTGTGGAGTACGGACTCAGAAATAGTGGAAAAAAAATACTAAACAAGAGATCGGTAAAGCACCCCCATGGCAAGCATCGTATATTGATTGCCAGTGTTTGACCCAAAAAGGCACGATTATGTTGTCTCCATATTGTCCACAAAGCCCAAAATCTCACCCAAAGAAAAAGTAGAGAATATTGGGATAGTGGAGCAAGGAGCTGACCAAACGTCCAAAAGAATTTCCCAAATCTATGAGATGGGAAACAAAGGCGCAACTAGTTGTAGATCATGTCCAAAATAGATTTGGAATGAGGGTAGAACCAAAGGAGATGCGGAACCATTTCAGAGGCATAGGAACATCGAAGGCACGAAGGAACATCAATTCCTCATTTGGCCAACGTGACACCAACTGCGAGTGCTCCAACCAAACATCTTCAGAAAAACACTAATGGCAATTTACATCCTTGATTCTAGCTTTCCACCAAGATGAGGACTTTTGTAGATGCCTTATGGAATTTGCATGCTGACCAATCCAAGGTTGCGGGAGCAGAAGCTTGTATGTTCATGCATGTATGATTTCTACAACCATATTTGAATCCATTTATCATGATGAAAGAGCACATAGCTCCACACTTTGATTCAAAATGCAAAACCAATAAAAGCCAAGTTTCCAAGGACTTTAAACACAAAAAGGGCTCCTTTGGTATGTGCCTTTTATTTGTCTACAAGTGGGCTCTCGAGTGGGCTATAGTGCAACGGGCATATAGAAAGAGGTTTTTTTAGTTTTTAGATCCAATTGTCAAACTTATCCAAGAATTTCCAAATTACTCCAATAATATGAGTGCAAATGACTTGAGCACAACAGGGGAATTTTTTGGTATTCGCCCCCTATACTCATCTAATTATTGGGCACTGTGTTCACTATAAGAAGCATGCAAATGACGAAGAAGTATATGCATTTTATTAGGAGAATTTATAGATGTACTACAACAAGGATTCTATGCGTTGGAGAAAGTATACCCAATAGTATGGAGTTGGACACCAAAAGGGGGGAAGAAGGCTATGAAGATCAAATTTCTACCTATTGTGCATGGGAAAGCAAAAGCAAGCCTACTAGGGGTCAATGAGATAATTGACAAGAGTGTGGATTGAGCTAAAGCCCAATCATAGTCATTATAAGGTCATTTTGCCTTTTAATTAAGATTTAGCTGTTGACTAGTTAAAGATAATTCAATTGGTCTTTTTTTAAATAATGTGGTCGAACATGTGTAGCACTTGACATTATTCTCATGAATGGCAATGCTAAGTTTAACCTAATGAAGGGCATTGTTTCAAATAGAGTTAATGGTGCATCTTTACTGTAGCTATGATATGGTGAGAGTTCAATAAATTTTAAAACTCTCTAGATACTATACAAAAATTCAATATGTTTTTTGGTTTTCAACATCGTATTTAATACTAAATAATTTAAGGTGTGTAGTTCATTTGCACAGTATTGTGATTGAAGAAACTTTTGGAGTTTTCATAATAAAGTATGGGTTGTTCCCAAAAATCTTAATTTTTAAATAAAATAAAATTAGTAAGATAAAATTAATAATTTTAATTAAGTTCATATTATTATGCACCACATGGTTCCCAAAATTAATGAAACACTGCATGAATTCTACAATTAACATAATAATCAACATTATCAAGAGATTCCCAAATTTAATGAAAAAAATTAGACTTTAAATAATGTCATTGAGTCCACTAATATCATGTATAAAACTTGAGAGATATTTCCCAAAATTAATGAAATTGATGTGCTTGAGCCAAAATGAAGATGACTCAGCCAAAATTGACTAGCTACCGTGTCTTCCCCATAAATATCATAAGTGCCTCTAGTAGAGGGTATAGACCATACGGCGTTAAGCCAAGATGAAGGTGTACCAAATATATGAGAAGCATATGAGGAAGGTATCCTAAAATGGGATACTATAAGGTTCTCTCTTTCCATTTCATTTTCCCAAAATATCAAGATTTTTTGTCAAAATTACTATGTATGGTCTTGCATACCCACTATGTGGACCTTTCCTCACCCTTGGCATTTCCTTAATATTATCTTATAGGGACTAGAAGTTTTTGAATATAGTCCAACATGCACACATCAAACCTCTACTGTGTAGTAGATAACTTACTATAGACTAGACTCTGTGTGTAGTGATGATGCATAATAGCATGCTCATCTGTTGCTTTTGCTCCATTTACATCCAATTTCTTAGCGATTAGTGCATGTTGTATCATTGTGCTAGCACCATCATGTTCTCCCTTTTCATGACCACTACCAAAAAAGCGATAGTATGGGGGGTGACATGGGATATAAATTAAAAGGTCTATGATATAAAGATAATGACAATAAGAATGAGGCTAGTATATACTAATGCTCATCATCACTATTAGGAACATGAATCTTCTCCTTTAGCCATTTCTCATGTGTATGGGCATTGAAGAAAAACATTTTGGTGATAATCCAACCAAGGGAGACATGTTGGGTTGTGGAATATATCTCCCTTGTTGCACGAAAAACTTATAGCTTTAGTGCATGCCAATGTTTTTAAATTTAGTACATGAATAGGATCTAGCATTATAACCATAACTAATTACATGATTGCCCTCAAATTAATCACATGAATAGGATATGGCATTATAACTATCACATTTAAGAGTAAGGTCAAGCTGGGGCTTGTATGACTTCTTCACTTGTAACTCTCAACTTTTGTACATCTACAAGCCATGGAGCTTGATCTATTCTCTTTGAGACGTTTTTCTACATGTGCATCCAAAATTGAGGAGCAAATTGGAAGCATCAATCTACTATTACTCCTCCTTGTCATCTACTCTCTAAGACTTCCATCTATAACTCTTTTTGAGCTGTCTTTGTCTTATTATTTGATTCTTAGCCCCTACAAATACAACTCTCTTCTTTTGCAAGTATCCTTCAAAAGAAAGACTTGAAGATCTCAGATGCCCTTGTGGTAGAATCCATGGGAACATGTAGGGAGAGAGCTTGGATAGGAGGTTTGAGTTCATTCTGATGCCCTTCAAGCATGGTTTGCTATATGATCTATTGTTCAAGAGAGTGGATGACTTTATAGATTGGAACTCATAGCTCCTCTCACTAACCACTAGATTCTTTAGAGGAATACCAACTTTTGTAGCGATAACAAAGGATACCTTCATGAGCTCTCCTTCACCGTGCCAACATCATTTGAAGTTCCTCTCATCTTTCTAGTGATGGAACTCTTGTTGATATAGAGTAGAAGGTCCTTGGAGTAATTGAACTCCAAACACCAACTATGAGCAAGGTATTCTTTAGTGGAGAAAGCAAACTTACTAGCAATAGATTGCTGCTCTATAGCTAGAAGCCTCTATGTAGGCCTTAATCGGCTGATAAATTCTATGAGCAAGGTATTCTTTAGTGGAGAAAGCAAACTTACTAGCAATAGACTACTGCTCTCAGTAGTAGCTAGAAGCCTCTATATAGCCCCCCCCCCCCCTTTGATATTTTTTAAACTCTTTATTTCCTATAAGGTCCCTTAAGTTCCCCCTCATTACTCTTGGATAGTTAAATCCCTCCCTAAGGGTTTTTTTCCAAATTTTTCCGTAACCTAGTACTCTGTCTTTACCGCACCCTTCTCCATGTTTAACATTTTCTTCTACTCTAACCATAATGCTCCTCTACAATTGCACTCATTTACTCTATATATACAAAACTCTCACCCTTTTCAACATATTTGTAATTCTAATTCTAAATAATCGCCCTCTCCCTTTTTCATATTTGTAATCAGTAAGGGCCAAAAAAATGTTTTTTGGCCCTTACTGATTCCCCCAAGTAAATGTTTCCCACCCTTCACTTTTCTTGTTATTTGTAACGAGGTTTATTCCTGTACATTTTCACTCTTTATAAAACCCATCTTTTACACTTCAAATTTTTACATAGTGCTGGTTAAGTTTATGGCTAGGCTTCTAATTTATTGTGACCCCAATAATAAGGGAGGAGGGTTATGGCACCTATCTTACCAATTTAAGTTAACATGTTTCTTATCATGTTTCCTTGTTGGATGGTGGCAGGTATGTAGATTCTCCTCTTTAGTAAATAAGATGCTTGTCAGGACTTCACCGGTGGCATTATTTTTTACACTACTGTACCAACTGTTGTTTTATTAACACCCATGTAAATAAATTTTTATCCACCCTTATCTGAGCTTTGTGTACCGTGTTGTTAAAAGGTTTTATATTTTAAACATACACACACACACACACACACACACACACACACACACACACACACACACACATTCCTGACAATTATGGTAAGGAATGGATGGGTTTGTTTCCCATGTATTAGATGGATTTTTCTTCAGTACAATAGGTCAAATAACACATGACCTATATATAGTTATTCAAAGGTCTAACAACTCCAAAGGGTAGCTAATTGTACATAACTTGGTAATGGCATGAAATTAACCTTAATAATTATGGACCTATATTATTAATTGGAAAAAATGGGTTACTTAACATTAACCCCTAGCTTTGGAAAAAAGCAAAAAAAAGCAAAAATAAGGGAATTTTGTATGCTCACGTGGTTATTGGGTAAAGAATATTAACCATGAAAAAAGATGGTGGACGTAAAGATTATCATGTGTCCCCTATTTGTTTTTAAATGGACAACCAAAAGACCTAATGTTCAGGCATTGGATTAGCATCTATCCCTTCAATTCCATAAAATAATATGGAATGAAAAGACTAATGGACTCTTCATGTTCCATAGTGACCCTTCATTTTATGAGAGATGCACCTCTATAAATACCATTGGCACTTCAGGAGTGGTGCATTAAAAAAAAGTGTGTGCATAAGGGTGGAGTTAAGTGAAAGCGTGCCAAGTGATAAGGTAAGTGACATGTATACCTTCCTTCTTTGTATCAAGCTCTCCTTATGTAGTGACATGCTACCATAAAAGTCAGTGCAGTAGAATGACGTAGTAGTAAGGGGTAGCATTTGCAACACAGTGCTTAGTGCTATTGACTGTTGTAGACTGCATGGGCACGTGAAAGACGAGGCAGATGGTTATCTAAGCCTTCACACAAAGTAATGACTATTAATACAAGGATATTAGGATGCATGGTGGTGCATATCTACGCTACAGTGGGGCTGAGGTCATATACAAGTGGTAGCATTGCCGCGAGAAAGGGTGATGCTAGGTAACTATTGGCACATGTAATGTCATATGGGAGCGCCACAATGACCAAGGTCATGTACATGTGGATGCTACACCAGAATTTGTGTTGCAATATAGTCCTTATTATGTGGCTTAGTTGGCTTCCTTTTAGGCATCGAGCCATACGAGGTATGCACAGTGTATAGTGGCGGGGCTTGTGCGACGGGCAACGTTGAGCGTAGTGAAGATCTGCATGGATTATGACTATGACTATGCATGTGGTGTGGGAATCCGGACTACTTGGTCCCTTGGGTCCTATAGCCTCGAGCCATGGGATGGATATTAAGGAGGGACCTTATACCTTGCATATATTAAAGGCCATTTATCTAATTTGTCTAGGCATGACCTAGTACTTATACCTTGGGACTTTGATACTTTTCATCCAGACCATGGGACTTTTGGACAGTTGTCCATTTTGGCCTTTTTAGACCCCTTTATGCCTTAAGTGCCTTATGGCCTATTGGTTTTTTTTCCTTATTAAAATTATTTTTTCATTGGGTTGTAGGCAAAACATGAGATCTTTTAGAAAATTAAAATTTCTATAATAAAAGGCATTACCAAGTTTGAAGGATTTGTTTTCATAAAAAAGTATATGCCTATTTTTTTCTAATGGCATTAGGCTTTTTATATGGCTATATCCTTATAAAGGGATAATTAATCTTATGCTTATGTGGGGATATTTTTTGTGTATGTGAGGATTGAGAAAATTTCCTAATCCTTTTATTTTTTGTGGTCTACTCTTGTACTTTATATTTCAGACATCAATAACAAGTCCAGTAATGCTATGATACCTGTCTTCCCTTCTGGTTTAAGCTATCCCAACTTAAGCTTGTTGGATGGTGGCAAGTGTCAACGTTGCTGCAAAGGTTTTGTCATGGAAAATTTCTATATAATCCTAAAAATATTTTCTTTTTTGGATTCAATCACATTTTTGTCTCTAGTAATACCTTCTCTCATATATCATTTGATGTTAAAATGTTGTTCATATATTCTTAGACCTTCTTGAGGGGTTCTAATCTAAATCTTAAAAACACACAAACACACACTTTCTACTCCTTCCTCTCTTTGTTTATTCACTAGCTCCTTTTATCTCCCCACCTTAAACGCCCCCCACTTTCCCTCCCCTCCACACCTACTTCCCTTGATTTATCCCATTTCCTGTTTATTTCCCATTTCCCCCTAATTTTTTCTCACTATTTTAACAACTTTTTGTTAATTTCTCTTCAATTTAATTTTTATTATTGTATCCTTAAAGCCCCCTTACTTTACTTTTTTAGGAATATTTTCCTTGTCCCTTAAATTTTCCTTCTTATTACTGTTCCATTTTTAAATTGTACCTTCCTATTAAAAACCATTTTTTCCAAAACTTTCCCTCTTTTTAATTTTATCCCCCCCTTTTTCTTTCCTATAGTCTTTTCTTCTTAATTATTATTCTTTCCTTCTAAATTATTTATTTCTGTCACTTTTAGACTATTGATTTTTAAAACTCTCCTCTTTTTAATCTCCTTCACTACTTTTTCTTTTTAAATGTCTCCTTCCATTTTCCTTAGTTTGTTTTCTTTTTTAATTTCCTATTTTGTTTATTAGTTCTACTTAACTTTCTTTATTTATTCTTATTGTTTATTATAAAATCTTATTTTCCTACTTTATTGAATCTAGTAAACGGATTTTTTTCCCATATTTTAACCATTTTTCCTAAAAACTCACGAATAGGAAGATCACTTTTTTCTTTTGGCTTTCTATCCATGGTGGGATTGCAGTGAACCTTTGGAGATCTAGATTTCGGAGCCGGCCCTACTTGTCCTCGTTGCCTCTCTGCTTTGGAGACAATTCAGCATTGCTTATGGGATTGCAGAAAGGTGAGGATGATTTGGATGGGGGTAGCCAGGATTTTCAGTCACTTTGTGCATCCCCATTCTTTATGACATGGGGCTCAGTGGCTTGGCTTTCTCTTACGGGGCCTCAGGTCTTCTATGAGAGACTTGACTCTTCTCGGGCCATTTCGATTCGACGTCACCAGGTTGAGTCCTGTTCTTTAGATGTGGTACCACACCTTCCTTTTCCAGCTGTACATGTGGATACCTCTTGGGAGATACTGGTGAGCATAGCAGCCTGGCATATCTGGAGAGCTAGATGCACAAAGGCATTGGAGGGAATTCAAGTTCATCCCTAGCACACATTGGCTAGTATCTCCTTATTAAATCTAAACTAACGCACTTCGGCCCTTTTTCCCTAGACACCACGTGGCATTATAAAAAATGACCCCGTCTTCCCAAAATAATCCCCAGCTTCCCAACTCCCCTCCCCAACTAACCCTCCCTTCTCCTATATATATAGCCTACATTACCCACCTCAAACCCCACAGACAAAAGCCCGTAGTCTTCCTCCCTGCCCACTACCCACTACCTACGCCCTTTGGCTATGCCATCTACCTATGCCCTTTGTCGACTCCCTCGACCTATACCCTCTACTTGCACCCTTTACCCTGGCCCATACTCCGTACTCTGTGTGCACGTCATCATTGTACCATCTACTGCACCGCAATTTTGCTATACAAGTTCTATGTGCTCGTTGTTGTACCGTCTTTTGCACGCAATTTTGTTCTCTGCACCTATCGATGTGCCATCATCTACGGCACATCTCTTCTCTTTTTGACATGCCTTGCCCCTTGATTACTGCTTCGACGAACCACGATGGACTCATAGGTTCAGTCCACGGCCCATGATTAGTCCTTTTGCCTTTTGTATTACAATATACATTTACCCCCCCCCCCCCCTTTTTCTTTTCCCTTCTTTTTTCACCAACTAAAGCTAAAGTTGGTCCTTACCATTTTTCTTGTTGGATGGTGGAAGGTATGTAGATTCTCCTCTTCAATAAAAGAGATGCCTGTTAGGACTTCATCGGCTTTAATTCTGTTTGCATTTTTTTTTTGGCTAAAACATTATGGCATTCCTTGTCAATTAAACTCTTACATACCTTTTTATACATTCTCGTAGGTGTTTTAACTAGCTCCCTCAAGCACTTCCTTTACTCTATAATGTTCTATTTATCCTCTTCCCTTCTACAATGTGCTTCTGTAGAAAATGAGTTTTCAAAATGAGTCGAGCTCATATAGGAAAACAACACTACAAAATCGTACTTTGTGGAATGTCAAATTCATGGCCTTGTGTTGAATAATGAGGACTTTGAAATGTACATCACAAAGTACACACAATTAAACCTATTTACAAATGATCATACAAACCAACTAATTAATGTGATTTTACATAAGGTCACATTCATCCCAGACAATCCTAGAGACACCGGCTCTTGAACAACAAGCTAGCAAGAACCAGACAAGACTCAAGATGCTGGCAAGTAAATGAAAATCATTGCTTCTTTCTTGTAGTACGTAATTATTTAATGCCTCACTCATGCTTGCTTCTACTATGTTCTTGGCAGAAAAAATGTACCTAGAGAACGACAACGACAACAAAGAAGGGCCATCAACAAAGTGCCAATGCAAATAAATGAATCAAAGCACATAGTTTATAGCATAACATGCATTCTCACTAGTAGCATAACATGCATTCTCATTGGTAGATGGTATATAGGACACATGGCAAACCTCCCGAGAAGGATCGCCCAACATAGTAAGAACCCGATGACAAAGATGGTGATCGACTTTGCTACTCACATCAGCGATTTGATGATAATTTTGAAGTAAAAATTTTCGACACTTTAGAAAATGTAAACAAAGCTTGTAGGTTAGAACAGTGTAACATTAACAAAAACACTGCCACTGGACTGTTAGGATACAATACTCTTGACGGCCATTCTACAAGGTTTTGAAACTATTGTTTTTTGGAAAGAAGAAACAACTATAAATAAAGGGATGTATCTCTTTTTGGAGCTCCGACAAAAACTTTTGCATTGTTTACGATCTAGAATTTAAAGTTTGTTTATCTCTTCACATCAAAACTAACAAGTTCAATTCCCTACGTGCCCTAAAAAAATATTACAAGTGCTTTCACATGATGTTGTCTAGAGTATCATACTTAAATATGCATATCTATCGACATACATCAAAGAAAGAATCCAAACAACTGGCTTTACTAGAACACAACATGCACACTCATAGCACAAAGATTTTGCAATGAGTGGTATACACATACATGATTCACTTCGTTGTGTCTTATTCAAGCATCTTGACCAAGCATGCTAGTTGTACATTGGACATACACTATTAACTAGAAAAGAATTCGAGACAAGAGGCTAGACGCTATGCATGGCGACACTCGAGATCCATATACGAAAAGGGAATGTGAGGGGAGAAGCATTAACATGGGTGGGGAAAAGGGATTAAGAGGGGTGGGAATGAGGAGGGAGACTATGGCACAAGGGGAGAGGGAGAGGGGAAAGAGGAGCATGTACATAATGGGACAAGGAATGTAGAGATGGAGACATCAAGGGAGGAGGGTCATGCTTTATTTGAAAGGAAGGATGGGGGGGGAAATCAAAGTACTAGCTAGGTGGCTTTACAAGAATGAGTGTGTTCCATCAAGGAATAGCCCCCTCCTTTTATAGCCAAGAGAGGGGGTCTCTCCCAATAAATGCATCCTCCCACATGCATGGTGTGTGTGAAAGAGTGTCCCATGTGGGCTAGGTGGTTACACACTCTCAATTGTGTGCGACAACCCTTTGCCTCATTTTTCCACATACATCAACCCCCATAACCCAAGTCTAAGATACTCCCTTGGTCTCTTCCCAATTTTATAATACATTCAAAGATCTAGGAGGACAACAAGGAATCTTGCCATCTCATCCTACTTTCCCATTATTTAACTTGAATTCTTGGACTTTCTACACTCCCCCCCAAATTGGCCTATCCTACATGGAGGGAATAATCCAATATAATATCCATCTCCACCTATTTTATATTACTTCTCCCATGGTCCTTGGGCCATATCTCACTAAATGCAGGTGTTGGGTTTCATCTAACTTCTCAAGTTGTACCAACCTAGCCTCTACATGTTCATCTTCTGTCATCCTATGTTCTCGTGACAATCTCAACGCTGGAATCTCTATCTCTAGTGGTAAAACTACCTCAGTACCATACACTAACTCAAAAGGAGTGTGACCTGTAGACATTTTATGAGTGATGTTGTAAGCCCACACAGCTTCAGTGACCTTTTGATCCCATTGGCTCCTATTCCCTGTGGCCATTTTTGCCATGGATTTACAAAGGAGGCCATTGGTCTACTCCATTTGTCCCATGGATGCTGGATGATAGATGCTAGAAGTGCGTTGATCAATACCCATGTGATCCATGAGCAACTCCACTGCTTCATTTAAGAATGGACTCCCATGGTTAGATACTATTTCCATGGGTGTCCCAAACCTTGTGCAGATACATTCAAATATGAAATTTGAAACTGCCTTACCATTTGTAGCGAGGAGGGTGATAGCTTCAGCCCACTTAGTGACATACTGAGTGGCTACCTGAGTGGCTACCAAAAGATACTTCTTTTTGCGGGCAGTCATGGGTAGGGGCCTGACAGAATCTATTCCCCACTTTTGAAACGGATGGATGGACATCACTAGGTGATGTTGCCCAGGATACAAATCCTTCCTACCAAAGAATTGGCATGGTTCACAAGTTTTGCAATACATAGTGACATCGTTGAACAAGGTCGGCCAATAGTACCTAGCATGTAAAATCTTCTTAGCTGTATAGTCACCGGCATAGTGGCCTCCACAACATCCATCATGATAATGCTTTAATACCTTAGGTACTTCATTTGCATCAATGACCCATCTTAGTACCCCATCCAAGCCTTGATGGTATAACACCTTATCAAAGAGAGTGTAGCACCTACTATCTCTGTGGATCTTCTTTCTCTCATAGCTAGTACTTTTTGAAGGAAAGGAGAAAGTGGTTAGAAACCTGTAGATACTACCATACCATGGATCCCCAACTTCTATGGCCGCTACAAGGGTTACATCGAGGCACTCCTCTAAATAAATCAAAGCATTCTTCAAGTTGGAACAACCCCCTTTTACAATTTTGAAAGAAAAATCATATTCTTGTAAAACTGCCAACCATAACTGGCCCATGGGATTTGGTGATTGAAGAATCTGCTTTGCAAGACCATTGCTAGAGATTATAATGAAGGACTTTCTAGCAACATAATGCTTAAATTTCTCGATGGAGAACACCAAAGACAAAGCATGCTTGTCAGCCTTAGAGTAGCTTCATTCAGTTTTGAGCAATTGTCGAGAAGCAAATTGAATGGGATACATGAACCAATCCTCCCCTTGCTGGAAAAGAAAACCCGCCAGAGTGTGCTCACCAAACCCAGGATTGATATAGAAAGTCTTTGACCAATCATGATTGCCTAGAATGGGTTTCTGAAGCCAGAGCACTCTTGATTTGTACAAACCCATGATCACAATCCTCATCCCAAGAGAAATCAACTCCATCTTTTAATAGCATAGTCATGGGTCACGTCAAAGCAGCAAATTGATCAATGAAGCAGCGATAGTATCCTACTAGATTGACAAATGAGCATACCTGATGTCTGGTTATTGGTGGGGAGAGCTTGAGGACAGCTTCTACCTTCTCGGGGTTAGGCTTGATGCCCTCAGATGAGACAATATGTCCCATTAACCTCCCTTGAGTGGCTCCAATGGTGCATTTATCAGGGTTGAGGCTGCCATTCACATCATTGACCCTTTGGAAGGCCAAACTAACCTTCATGATGTGCTCCTTACATGCCAAGAATATATAGAAATCATCCAAAAACACCTCCAAGAAAACCCCCAAATAAGGAGCAAACACCATCTGCGTAAATCTTTAAAAGGTAGCAGGAGCATTGGTGAGGCCAAATGGCATTACTTTGAATGCAAATGTCCCTCAAGATGTGGCAAATGTGGTTTTAAGCACATCCTCCTCAGCAATTCTGATTTGATAAAACCCAAAGTAACCATCACAGAAAGTATATATCTCATGACCACTTACCTTCTCAAGAATGAGGTCTTGAAAGGGAAGAGGATGATGGTACCTCTTGGTGGCTGCATTGAGTTTCTTATAGTCGATGCAGACGTACCACTTGTTGTTTTTCATTTGGGTGACTACCACTAGTAAAACCCATTCAGTATTGTGAACCAGAATAATAAACCCAGCTTCTACAAGTTTTTGCAACTCTGAGTGCAAAGCATCGATCTGTAGGGGGCCTAATCTCTGTCAACAAGCTTCAGATCTATCTTATGCTCTATGGTAGTCACATGGTGAAGGTGGCGGTAGCTAGTTGTGAAGAGGTCAGGCAAATCTTTGAACATTTCTAGGAACTCATCTGTCTCACTTGGAGTGAGGTGTAGGGAAAGCATAGATTCAAGCTGTTGAGGACTAGTTGTTACCTTTTCTGCAGGTGGGGGGGTCAGAGGCACCCCCATCATGTAAACTTCCTCCTCTAAGAACTCCTCCCCCCCGTCTGATTCTTCTATTGATTCAGACACCGAGGATGAGAGAGTATGACTGTCTTGCTCCTCTTCTCCTTCTGGTTCCATGGCACCTAGTTGCACTGAGATCTTCTCCTTAGAAGCAACCAAAGACATATGTCTTGTCTTCCAATAGCTGATTGCATCACTCTTTCTCAACCATGGTCTCCCGAGTATGGTTGGGTAACTCCTGCTTGTATCTTTGATGTCCACTACATAGAAACTAATGGTGCTGGTCAACCCATTGACTGTGACAGGGAAATACTCAATGACTCCTAGGGTGGCGAGTCATCGACCATTTTCTACCTTGATTTGAGTGGAGGAATGCCTTGTGCATTTCAAATTCAATTTCTTCATGATTCAGGGCACCATGATATTACATGCAACTCCCCCATCAACACACACACTTTTGACATGGCAATTATCTATGATGACATCTACTGTATGTGGGTGCCAATCAATTTCTTCAGAGATAGAAGAGACCTCTCATACCTTTCCCTTTTTCTTGCTCCTCCTTGTTGAGAGCCCTTGCTGCAACTCACGTCTCACTTAGGGCTTAATGCTATTAGTTGAGGGAGCATGATGCTCAAAGACCGATGAGCAAGGTCTTGAACGACCGAATAGTCCTCTTGCCCCGAGCCGATGGGAAAATCCGAGGGCAACCACTTACTCCTACGAGATCTTTTAGTCTTATTTGTTGGTGGCCTGCCATCTCAGCATCTGAGGGCTCTGCGAAGGACACCTTCTTCTTGGGGTGCCCAGTCCACGGTTAAGAGAGGGGTCTGAGGTGGTATGACTTCTTTTTTCAAGGTCAAGGATCTCTACGTCAGAATCCTCGATGCCTGATTCACTCAAAAGATTCACCCTTGGAATATTGGGACATTCCGTGCAATAATGACCCTTCTGGTGGCACTCGTAGCACACAACATTGGCACATTCTCTTGGAGGGCAATTGGCTTGATTTTTGATGCCCACCATCTCAAGTCGAAGATCATTCAAGGCCTCGGCTAGGTCATTGACTCTGGGTTCCTTAGTAGGAGGGGCTGGGGGAGTAGGAAGGAGGGGGGCTTGTGGGCGAGGCTGGGGAAATCTTCCCGAGGATATACTTCTTATTGAGGGCAAGCAAAGGGAGGACCATACGTTTGAGGTGGAGGTGGTGGATACATCCCTGATGAGGGGTGGGGGTATGCCCCTGAATTAGACCCCCCACATTGTTGTTGCAAGAATTGAGGGGGTTGCGGAGGGACAATCGTCTTCTTTGAAGCAGGGTCAGACTAAACTTTATCAAACGTTTGAGCAATCTCATGTGCTAGCACCATAGTTTTTGGATTCTCCCATTTAAGCTTGAGGTGAAATTCATCACTTGCTCCTGCTACAAGGTAGCCCAGCACATGCTGAGTCATTCCAACTCGAAATCCAACATTGTCCTCCTGCGTGGCAATTAAATGGTCTAGGAGCACGACCGCTCGATCCACATATCGACGCACCGTCTCACCTTTTGACTACTTCAAGTTTGCCACCTGTAGGTACACATTCTCTGGCTCCTCTTCTTTACCAAAATACTCAATCATCATTGGCGAATGTCGTCAGCCTACTTCTCATACCACACTTGAGCCAAACCCTCTAGAAATGTGGGAAGAACCAACAACCATCTATATTTAGTAAGGAAGTTGAGAGAAACACAACGGTGCTTGAAGGCCACAAGATACTCATTTGGATTTTCTTCAACCCATCCATAGAAAACAAGAATGTTAGCAAGGCTTGAAAAATGGAAAAGAGAGTCGAAATGAGGCTTATCTATCGGCAAACAATGGAAAGAGGTAGCTTGAACTGAAAATCAGGTGAAGATACATCCATAAAGCACACATAGGTAGGGTAGGCTATCACTGGTATATTGTGAAATACTACACAGGAAGAATCTTCAGCATAGAATAGCTCATGGACAACCTTAAAAGGACCAACCCTCCTGATATCGCATTCATCTTTACAAGCGAGGGTTAGAGACACGGTGCTGCATGAGGTTGTTTGTTAAGGCAAACAAGAATGCCATGACAAATGTCAACAGTTAGAGAGCTTGCACATCACCTTCTGCTTCTTCTAGTTCTTGTAATCACCATGCTATTTCTTCAAGGGGTGTGCAGTTTGGCATCCTTCTTTTGAGCAATGTCTTTGAGGACCTTTCTGATAATCTCCCGAATTCAGTAAACTCGTATCAAATATGCCCAACACTTAGTTTCATGATGACCACAACCTTTGCATTCCTTACAAATGATCACCCTCCTTTGTGGCTTGTGGCTTTGTTAGGGCGGTGCTTCCAGTCACTTCATGTGTGATTGAAGTACAAGCTTCATGTGCCAGGAAATTAGCAACTATATTTTGAGTTCGAGGAATATGCTAAATTTTTACCTCTTCAAATTGTTGGCAAAGTTTCAATGCTTGTTGATGTTGTGGAACCAAGCCTTTGCTCCGCACCTTCTACCTTCCACTAACTTGTTCACACACGAGTTGAGAATCTCCTTGCACCTCAAGTTGCTTGATGCAATGTCCTTGCACCTTTTATAGCCCAAAAATGAGCGTCGAGTACTGAGCTTGGTTGCAAGTACTTGCTGATGCAAACTTGCTATAACAATTCACCTCACCCCCTGGTGAAGTGAGCGTCACACCCACACTAGCAGCCTTGGTCGAAGGCTTGTATGTGCCATCGAATTGGAGGAGCCAAGATGTCATCACACCAAGACTAAAATACAGACATCCCAAGTTTCTCAGTAGTCCAAGATAGGTAGAAGGAGAGGGTGGGGAGAATGCAATACTTGAGCAAGATGTTCAGCACCAAATAAACTTGCAATCCTTTATTGATAGTTTATCTTTAGACCAAAAAGAATTACAACTTGAAGCTCAAAATGAGGCACAAAAGGTTGATTAGGTACAAAGGGATCCTTGGAAGAAACATTACCAACCATAGATGAGCCCTAGAAACCTTTGTAATGAGATTGGGAAGAAATCATTCAAGACGAGCTTATCCATAGGAATTAATTAGCAGATGCACCAAATCTCCCCCCAAGCTTGGGGAGCATCCCACCCTTTGAAGAATGTCACCATTTTAATTACCTCTGATGCAACAAGTAGCTCGATCACAATGAATAGAATTGAAATCAAAGTCCTCCCATTGTATCATTAATTCTTCACCTTGAATCATCCATGGTGTATCAACCCACCCATCGTCTCCTTGAACAGAGGAGGAGCAAGAAAAAGGGAAAGGTATGAGAGGTCTCTTCTATCTCTAAAGAAATTGATCGCCACCCACATATAGTAGATGTGATCATAGATAATTGCCATGTCAAAAGTGTGTGTGTTGATGGGGGAGCTGCATGTAATATGATGGTGCCCCGAATCATGAAGAAATTGAGTTTGAAATGCACAAGGCATTCCTCCACTCGAATCAAGGTAGCAAATGGTCGACGACTCGCCACCTTGGGAGTCATTGAGGATTTGCCCATCACTGTCAATGTGTTGACCACCACCGTCAATTTCAATGTAGTGGACATCGAAGATACAGGGAAGAGTTACCCAGCCATACTCCAGAGACCATGGTTGAGAAAGAGTGATGCAGCCAGCTATTGGAAGATAGGACACATGTCTTTTGGTGCTTCTAAGGAGAAGATCCCGGTGGCAACCAGGTGCCATGGAACCAGAAGAAGAAGAGGAGCAAGATAGTGATATTCTCTCATCCTCGATGTCTGAATCAATGGAAGAATCAAACAGGGGGGAGGAGTTCTCAGAGGAGGAATTTTACATGATGGGTGTGTCTCCGACCCCGCCAGGTAATAGCTAGTCCTCAACAGCTTGAAACTATGCTTTCCCCTGACCTCACTCCAAGTGATAAAGATGAGTTCTTAGAAATGTTCAAAGATTTTCCTGACCTCTTCGCAACTAGCTACCACCACCTTTGCCATGTGATTGCCATAGAACACAAGATAGAGCTGAAGCCTGATGCTAAGCTTGTGGCTCAGAAGTATTAGAGATTAGGGCCCCTACAGACCGATGCTTTGTGCTTAGCATTGCAGAAACATGTAGAAGCTGGGTTTATTATTCCGGTTCACAATACTGAATGGGTTTCACCATTGGTAGTCACACCAAAGAAAAACAACAAGTGGTGGGTCTGCATCGACTATAAGAAACTCAATGCAGCCACCAAGAGGGACCATCATCCTCTTCCCTTTCAAGACCTCATTCTTGAGAAGGTAAGTGGTCATGAGATGTATACTTTCTGTGATGGTTACTCCAGGTTTTATCAAATCAGAATTGCTGAGGAGGATGTGCTTAAAACCACATTTGCCACACCTTGGGGGACATTTGCATTCAAAGTAATGCCATTTGGCCTCACCAATGCTCCTGCTTCCTTTCAAAAATTTATGCAGATGGTGTTTACATCTTAGTTGGGGGTTTTCTTGGAGGCGTTTTTAAATAATTTTTGTATATTCTCAGAATGTAAGGAGCACCTCATGAAGGTTAGGTTAGCCTTCCAAAGGGTCAATGATGTGAGTGGCAGCCTCAACCCTGATAAATGCACCATTGGAGCCACTCAAGGGAGGTTACTGGAACATATTGTCTCATTTGAGGTTGTTAAGCCTGACCTCGAGAAGGTAGAAGCTATCCTCAAGCTCTCCCTGCCAACAACCAAATGTCAAGTACACTCATTTGTCGATCTAGCAACATACTATCACTGCTTCATTGATCAATATGCTACTTTGATGTGACCCATGACTATGCTATTAAAAGATGGAGTTGATTTCTCTTGGGATGAGGACTGTGATCATGGGTTTGTACAAATCAAGAGTGATCTGGCTTCATAACCCATTCTATGCAATCCTGATTGGTCAAAGACCTTCTATATCAATCGTGGGTTTGGTGAGCACACTCTGGCGGGTGTTCTTCTCCAGTAAGGGGAGGATTGGTTCATGGTGTCCCATTCGATTTGCTTCTCGACAATTGCTCAAAACTGAACGATGCTACTCTAAGGCTAACAAGCATGCTTTATCTTTGGTGTTCTGCATTGAGAAATTTGAGAATTATGTTGCTGGAAATTCCTTCATTATAATTAGAGCAATGGTCTTGCAGAGCAGGTTCTTCAATCACCAAATCCCATGGGCCGGTTGGCCAAATGGTTGGCAGTTTTAAAGAATAGGATTTTTCTTTCAAAATTGTAAAAGGGGGTTGTTCCAACTTGAAGAATTCTTTGATTGATTTGGAGGAGTGCCTCGATGTAACCCTTATAGCGGCCATAGAAGTTGGGGATCCTTGGTATGGTGGTATCTACAGGTTTCTGACCACTTTCTCCTTTCCTCCAAAAAGTACTAGCTATGAGAGAAAGAAAATCCGTTGAGATAGTAGGCGCTACACTCTCTTTGATGGGGTGTTATACCATTAAGGCTTGGATGAGGTAATTAGATGGGCCATTGATGCAAATGAAGTACCTAAGGTATTGAAGCATTATCATGATGGATTTTGTGGAGGCCACTATGGTGGTGACTATACAGCTAAGAAGATTTTACATGCTGGGTACTATTGGCTGACCTTGTTCAAGGATGTCACTATGTATTGCAAAACTTGTGAACCATGCCAATTCTTTGGTAGGAAGGATTTGGGTCCTGGGAAACATCACTCAGTGATGTCCATCCATCCATTTCAGAAGTGGGGAATAGATTTTGTTGGGCCCCTACCCATGACTGCCTGCAAAAAGAAGTATCTTTTGGTAGCCACTCAGTATGCCACTAAGTGGGCTGAAGCTATCGCCCTCCCCGCTGCAAATGGTAAGGCAGTTTCAAATTTCATATTTGAACATATTTGCACAAGGTTTGGGACACCCATGGAAATAGTATTTGACCATGGGAGTCCATTCTTAAATGAAGCAGTGGAGTTACTCATGGATCGCATGGGTATTGATCACCGCACTTCTAGCATTTATCATCCAACGTCCATGGGATAAATGGAGTGGACCAATGGCCTTCTTTGTAAATCCATGGGGAAAATGGCCATAGGGAACAGGAGCCAGTGGGATCAGAAGGTCACTGAAGCTATGTGGGCTTACAACATCACTCATAAATTGTCTATAGATCACACTGCTTTTGAGTTGGTGTATGGTACTGAGGCAGTTTTACCACTAGAGATAGAGATTTTGGCCTTGAGATTGGCATGAGAATAGAGGATGACAGAAGATGAACATGTAGAGGCCAGGTTGGCACAACTTGAGAAGTTAGATGAAACTCGGCACCTTGCACCACATCAAACAAAGATCCAAAAGAATCAACAAAAGGCCCGCTTGGATGCTAAAATTTGCAAGGGATGGGAAAGACACTTTGTAGAGGGGGATGTTGTGCTATGATTTGATAACAGATTGGACCACCAAATGGATAAGTTCCTACCACTATGGATTGGTCCATACAAAGTACACGGGAAGAATCTTCAGCATAGAATAGCTCATAGGCAATCTTAAAAGGACCAACCCTCATGATATCGCATCCATATTTACAAGCGAGGGTTAGAGACATGGCGCTGCATGAGGTTGTTCATCAAGGCAAATAAGAATGCCATGACAAATGTCAATAGTTGGAGAGCTTGCACATCACCTTCAACTTCTTCTAGTTCTTGTAGTCGCCATGCTATTTCTTCAAGGGGTGTGTGGTCTAGCATCCTTCTTTTGAGCAATGTCCTTGAGGACCTTTTTGATGATCTTTCGAAGTCGGTAACCTCGTATCAAATATGCCCAACACTTAGTTTCATGATGACCACAACCTTTCCATTCCTTACAAATGATCATCCTCCTTCGTGGCTTGTAGCTTTGTTGGGTGGTGCTTCCACTCGCATCATGCGTGATTGAAGTACAAGGTTCACGTGCCAAGAAATCAACAACTAGATTTTGAGCTCGAGGAATATGCTAGATTTTAACCTCTTCAAATTGGTTGCAAAGTTCCAATGCTTGTTGATGTCGTGGAACCAAGCCTTTGCTCCACACCTTCCACCTTCCACTAACTTGTTCACACACTAGTTGAGAATCTCCTTGCACCTCAAGTTGCTTGACATGATGTTCTTGTGCCTTTTGTAGCCCAAAAATGAGTGCCGAGTACTCAGCTTCGTTGCAAGTACTTGCAGGTGCAGACTTGTTGCTATAACAATACTCCTTACCACTCGGTGAAGTGAGCTTCACGCCCATGCCAACAGCCTTGGTCGAAGGTTTGTAAGCTCCATCAAATTGAAGGATCCAAGATGTCATCACACAAAGACTAAAATTCGGACATCCCAAGTTTCTTGGTAGTCCAAGATAGGTAGAAGGAGAGGGTGGGGAGAATTCAATACTTGAGCCAAACGTTCAGTACCAAATAAACTTGCAATCCTTTGTTGATAGTTTATATCTAGACCAAAAAGAATTACAACTTGAAGCTCAAAATGAGGCACAAAGGCGAGACCAGAGGCTAGAGGCTAAGCATGGCGATGCTTAAGGGCCATAGAGAAAAGGAGATCATGAGGGTGAACGGTTGTCATAGGAGGGAAAAAGGAATTAGAAGTGGGAGGAAGGAAGAGGGAGACTATGACACAAGGGGAAAAGGAGAGAGGGAAGAGAAGCATGTACATGATAGGAGGAGGAACGTAGAGATGGAGACATCAAGGGAAGAGAACCATACTTTATTTGAAAGAAGGGATGAGAGGGAAATATCAAAATACTAGCTAGGTGGCTTTACAAGAATGAGCGTGTCTCATCAAAGAATAGCCCCTTCCTTTTATAGCCAAAAGAGGGGGTCTCTCCCCATTAATGTATCCTCCCACATGCATGGTGTGTGTGGAAAAGTCTCCCATGTGGGCTAGGTGGTTACGCACTCTCAATTGTGTGCGACAACCCTTTGCCTCAATTTTCCACATAAATCAAGCCCCATATCTCAAGTCTATGATACTCCCTTCGTCTCGTTCTAATTTTATAATATGTTCAAACCTCTAGGAGGACAAGTGGAGGGTTGGCACAAGGAATCTTGCCACCTCATCCTACTTTTCCCATTATTTATCTTGCTCTCTTGGACCTTCTATACCTCCCCCACATGGGCCTATCCCATATGGAGGGAATAACTCAATATAATATCCATCTCCACCTATTTTATATTGCTTCTCCCATGGACTTTGAGCCATATCTTACTAAATGCAGCCTAGGTGGAGGGTGGCACATGGAGGAGCCATGCCACCTTACATTTTATAATATTACTATCATGGATTATGTACAACACACCTTATGGGTCCTCTTACATGGAAGGGTGGCACATGGTCATGCGCTGCCACCTCAACCTTGGGCCCTATGCACACCATAGTTTATTATACTATTGCCACATATACAAACACACATACATATTAATTCCTTTTTCCTTAGAAAATTTTATCCATAACAGTACCTTTCAAATATTTATGTAGATGGTGTTTGCTCCTAATTTGTCACACACCGTTCTTTCACAATCACGATCAAAATTGTAGCAAGATAATAATCACGAATGAACAAGAAGAGAGATTGCAGTATGAATCAAACTGATGAATCTTTATAATAATTTTGGAGAAGAATCACTCCGTGGAGGAGCTCGATACCACCCGTCCACCCCCGAGCTATCTCACTCTCACTCTCACTCTCATTTGCATGAAGATGTTCAAATTAGATGATCAAATGATCAAATCTCAATCACACTCTCACTCTCACTCTCACTCTCACTCTCAAAATATCGCGATCTGATCTTCTTCCTTGCGTTGCCTTGATTCACGTGTGCTATTGTCACTTTCGCAGCGCCTCGATATGCATGCCTTCTCTTTGCTGGCGTAACCTTGATATGCGTGCCTTCTCTTCTCTTTCGCGTAGCTTCGATATGCGTGCCTTCTCTTCTCTTTCGTGCAACCTCGATATGCATGTGTTGGATTGTGTGTTCTCCTTCTCACGATCTCCTCTTCTTTTATAGCCTTTCATGACTCCAAAATAAGCCGCCAAAAGCCCCCAAAATCGGCCGAAATCAGCTTTTCTCGAAAAGCGTGCACATGCTTTTCACCTTCTTTTAGCGCGCGCTTATGATAGCAAACGCATACAGAATCTCGACGTGTCTCTATTTTTTTTAAATAAATTTTTTAAATAAAAATTTTTGAAGGCATGAAAACGGCCCTGTTTGGAGCATCACCACGCCTGCCTCGTAGATCCAATGGACAAGCTCAATAGCTCATCTCAAAGATCGGGCTCTCTAATTTCCCTTTGCATTGACATTTCATGGCTAATTCTTCCATCTCGACCTCCATCTAATGCTTGCAACTCTCGACACAAAAATCTAGATGCACTTTTAGCTCAAAACCACTTTGTTAGCAACTTCTGACCTCCATACAAGCATGCAAACGAGTGAACCACAAATTTTTCACTAGGAAAAAGTTTTTCTACTCAACAAGATCTAAAACTCTCTCATACAGAGTTTCTTCAAATTATTTCTCTAACCAACTCAAAATCAAGCTGCAAAATCCAGCCGACACCATAATGGACAAAAACCAAAATCTTTCGACCAACACCAAACTTTCCCAAAACCTTCAAAACATCAAAACCATCCTTTTTGAACACTATCTGTGATATATATTTCAAAATATTTCATATACAAAATTGGAGCGTCACATTATTTGGGGGTTTTCTTGGAGGTGTTTTTAGCTGATTTTTGTATATTCTCGGCACATAAGGAGCACGTCATGAAGGTTAGGTTGGCCTTCCAAATGGTCAACATGCGAATGGCAACCTCAACCCTGATAAATGCACCATTGGAGCCACTCAAGGGAGGTTATTGGGACATATTGTCTCATTTGAGGGTGTCAAGCCTTGGACTCCGAGAAGGTAGAAGCTATCCTCAAGCTCTGCCTGCCAACAACCAAACGTCAGGTATGCTCATTTATCAATCTAGTAGGATACTATCGCCACTTCATTGATCAATATGCTGCTTTGACATGACCCATGACTATGCTATTAAAAGATGGAGTTGATTTTTCTTGGAATGAGGATTGTGATCATGGGTTTATACAAATCAAGAGTGCTCTGGCTTCAGAACCCATTCTACAGAATCTTGATTGGTCAAATACTTTCTATATCAATCTTGGGTTTAGTGAGCACACTCTGGCGGGTATTCTTCTCTAGCAAGGGGAGGATCGGTTCATGTATATCCTGTTCAATTTGCTTCTCGATAATTTCTCGAAACTATGATGCTACTTTGAGGCTAACAAGCACGCTTTGTGTTTGGTGATCTACATTGAGAAATTTAAGCATTATGTTGCTAGAAAGTACTTCATTATAATCTGTAGCAATGGTCTTGCAAAGTAGGTTCTTCAATCACCAAATCCCATGGGCTAGTTGGCCAAATGGTTGGCAATTTTACAAGAATATGATTTTTCTTTCAAAATTGTAAAAGGGGTTATTCCAACTTGAAAAATGCTTTGATTGATTTAAAGGAATGCCTGGATGTAACTCTTGTAGTGGCCATATGGTAGTATCTACAGGTTTCTGACCGCTTTCTCCTTTCCTCCAAAAAGTACTAGCTATGAGAGAAAGTCTGTAGAGATAGTAGGCACTACACTCTCTTTGATGGAGTGTTATACCGTCAAGGCCTGGATGGGGTACTAAGATGGGCCATTGATGTAAATGAAGTACTTAAGGTATTAAAGCATTATCATGATGGATTTTGTGGAGGCCACTATGCCGGTGACTATACAGCTAAGAAGATTTTACATGCTGGGTACTATTGGTCGACCTTGTTCAAGGATGTCACTATGTATTGCAAAACTTGTAAACCATGCCAATTCTTTGGTAGGAAGGATTTGCATCCTAGGCAACATCACCCAGTGATGTCCATCCATCCATTTTAGAAGTGGGGAATAGATTTTGTTGGGCCCCTACCCATGACTGCCTGCAAAAACAAGTATCTTTTGGTAGCCACTCAATATGTCACTAAGTGGGCTGAAGCTATCTCCTTCCTTGCTGCAAATGGTAAGGCAATTTCAAATTTCATATTTGAAAATATCTGCACAAGGTTTGGGACACCCATGGAAATAGTATCTGACCATGGGAGTCCATTCTTAAATGAAGTAGTGGAGTTGCTCATAGATCGCATGGGTATTGATCACCGCACTTCTAGCATCTATCATCCAACATCCATGGGACAAACGGAGTGGACCAATGGCCTCCTTTGTAGATCCATGGGAAAAATGGCCACAGGGAATAGGAGCCAGTGGGATCAGAAGGTCATTGAAGATGTGTGGGCTTACAACATCACTCATAAAACGTGTATAGGTCACACTCCATTTGAGTTGGTGTATGGTACTGAGGTAATTTTACCACTAGAGATAGAGATTCCGGCCTTGAGATTGGCATGAGAATAGAGGATGACAGAAGATGAACATGTAGAGGCTAGGTTGGTACAAATTGAGACATTAGATGAAACCTGATGCCTTGCACTACATCAAACAAAGATCCAAAAGAATTGACAAAAGGCCCGCTTGGATGCTAAAATTTGCAAGGGATGGGAAAGACACTTTGCTGAGGGGGATGTTGTGCTATGCTTTGATAACAGATTGGACCACCAAATGAATAAGAAGTTCCTGCCACTATGGACTAGTCCATACAAAGTTAAGGGACATAGCAATGGGTCTGTACAAGTTCAGGAGCTGCATGAGCCATATGGCAAGAAGGTGATCAACAAGCGTTGTCTCAAGCCCTTCTTTGTGCATGATGGTCCCAAGCATGGAAATGTTGTGCATTCCCTGCCTGGGGGGGGAACTATTCTAGATAAATTTGACCAAAGTAAAAGGCATAAATATGTGTGTGTGCTTGTATGTGTGGCAAATATAGTATAATAAAATATGGTGTGCATAAGGCCTAGGGTTGAGGGGCAGGGCATGACCATGTGCCACCCTTCCATGTAAGAGGACCCATAAGGTGTGTTGTAAATAATCCATGGTAGCAATAATATAAAATGATAAGGTGGCATGGGTCCTCCATGCACCACCCCTCTACCTAGGCACTCCCACACCTACATTTAGTGAGATATGGCCCAAGGACCATGGGAAAAGTAATATAAAATAGGTGGAGATGGATATTATATTGGATTATTCCCTCCATGTAGAACAGGCCCATGTGGGGGGGGTGTAGAAAGTCTAAGAATGAAAGTTAAATAATGGAAAAGTAGGATGATGTGGCAAGATTCCTTGTGCCAACCCTCCACTTGTCCTCCTAGATGTTTGAATGTATTATAAAATTGGAAAGAGACCAATTGAGTATCTTAGACTTGGGATATGTGGGTTGATGTATGTGGAAAAATGATGCAAAGGGTTGTCGCACATAGTTGAGAGTGCATAGCCACCTAGCCCACATGGGACACTCTTCCACACACACCATGCATGTGGTAGGATGGATTTATTGGGAGAGACCCCCTCTCTTGGCTATAAAAGGAGGGGGATATTCCTTGATGGTGACATGCTCATTCTTATAAAGCCACCTAGATAGTACTTCGATTTCCCCCTCCCATCTCTCCAATAAAGCATGACTCTCTTCCCTTGATGTCTCCATCTCTACATTCCACCTCCCATCATGTACATGCTCCTCTTCCCCCTCTCCCTTCCCCCTTGTGGCATAGTCCCTCTCTTCATTCCCACCCCTCTTAATCCTTTTTCCCCACCTATGTTAATGCTTCTTTCCTCATGTTCCCTTTTCCTCTATGGCCCTCGAGCGTCGCCATGCCTTGTGTCTAGCATCATGCCTCAAATTCTTTTCTAGTTAATAGTGTTTGAATGGCTATTAATAGTTTTGCGCACCATTTCAACACACATTGGTCAAAAGATGATGTTAGAGAGGCTTACTCTAGATGAATCAATTGAGTAACTCTAGATGTTTGCAAGTTGGCTATGGTGCACAATAAGATAGTTAGTGAAAATTAGGATAGGGATGTGAATTATCTCTTCATGCTTTTCTAGATCTAGAAGGGTAGAATTAATCCCTCAAGTTTTGAGTGATTAGAGCATCATATATAATTGATCAAAGCTTTGAGAGATTACTCCAAAGCACCATGCTGGAGAATGCCTAAAGAAGATGATTTTTGTTCCTAATAGTGATGATGAGCATTAGTATATAGCCTAGTTCTTATTGTCATTCTCTTTATATGATAGACCTTTTGATTTATATCACATGTCACCCCCCATACTATTAAGGAAGTGGGTCACAACAATGGATAATCATAGAAAATTTTGACCAACAGATGGGCATGCTACTATGCATCATCATCGCATAGAGTCTAGTCTATAGTAAGTTATCTACTACACAATAGAGGTTTGATGTGTGAATGTTGGATTGTATTCAACAAAATCTAGTCATTACAAGGTAAGATTAAGGCAATGCCAAGGGTGTGGAAAGGTCCACATAATGGGCTACATCACCACAATAAGCACAAGACCATACTAGTAATTATGAGAAAATCTCAATATTTTGGGAAAATGAAATGGAAACAGAGATTCTTATAGTCTTCCATTTTAGTATACCTTCCTCATATGCTTTTGATCTATTGGGCACATCTTTATCTTATCTTAAGACTGTATGGTCTATACCCTCTATGAGGCACTCATGATATCTATGGAGATGCCATTGAAGCTAGTCAAATTTGGCTGAGTCATCTTCTAAATCATCTTGGCTATATCCTTTGCTAGGGCCTCATGATATCTGTGAGGATGCCATAGTAGGCTAGTCAATTTTGGTTGAGTCATCTTCTGAATCATCTTGGCTTAAGCACATCAATTTCGTTGATTTTCTAAATTATCTCTCAAGTTTCATGCATGATATCAATGGAGACTCAATGAGATTGTTCACAATTTAATTTGTTTCATTAAATTTGTGAATCTCTTGACAATGTTGATTATTGTTTTTATTGAAAAGTTCATGCATTATTTCATTAATTTTGGGAACCATATGGTGCATAATAATATGAAATTAATGAAAATTATTAATTTTATCTAAATAATTTTATTTTATTTAGAATTTAAGAGATATTTCATTAATTTTGGGAACAAACCATAATTTCTTATGAAAACTCCAAAAGTTTCTTCAATCACAATAGTATACAAGTGAACTACACACCTTTAATTATTTAGTATTATATTTGATAGTGAAACTAGAAAACATATTGAATTTTTGTATAGTGGCTAGAGAGTTTAAAATTTTATTGAGCTCTCACCATATCATAGCTGCTATAAAGATACCGCATTAATTCTATTTGTTGAAACCTCAGTTAGGCTAAGCTTAGCCTTTCCATTCATGAGAATAATGTCAAGTGCTACACATTCAACCACATTACAAACAAAAAGACAAACTGAATGATCTTCAACTACCCAACAACTAGATCTTAATTAAAAGGAAACATGACCTCACTATGACTATGATTTGGCTTTAGCTTTTTACACTCTTGTCAATTATCTCATCGACCCCCCTAATAGGCTTGCTTTTGATTTCTCATGCACAATAGGTATAATTTGATATTCTTAGACTTCTTCCCACCTTTTGGTGTCCAACTCCATACTATTGAGTATACATTCTCCCAACACATAGGATCCTTGTTGTTGTACATCTAGAAGTTCTCCCAACAAATTGTATATATTTCTTCATCATTTGCATTCTTCTTGTAGTGAACACAGTGCCCAACAATTTGCATATACTTCTTCATCATTTGCATTCTTCTTATAATGAACATGGTGCCCAACACTATATCAATACCATGTTGTATTTTTCATAGGAAATGTTGGGTCCAATGTCAAACTTTGCTACACCCAACCAAATTGGATATATATTGTTGCTTGGTCTCACAAGAGCAAAGTCACCATCTATTATATGTATGAATGGCTATTATATATATATTTGGGCTTGATATGTTATGGACTACAAAACTTGGGGTGCCAACTCAATATGTATTATGCTACTACCCTTGTCGAAAATTTAGAGTATGGGGGGATAATGTCCATGTAGAATATGCATGGATTTATTACAAAAAGTATAAATATTGAAGGGAAAAATATAAAAATTTCAAGTCCCCCATGCCACAAATCATAAGTATATACCTTAAGAAATCTGCAAGGTTTTACGATTTGTAAATATTTTTATAATATGTGAGACCCAACGGGAGGAGTCTTCTAAAGTGGGGGGTAAAATAAAAAATACACTCAAATATGAAAACCAACCTCCTTTCAAATATCAACTAACTTTTCCATTTGTTACCCAAATTTCAAGGTGTAAAGACATATATGAAGCCTTTTTAGTGTAGAACACAACCATGCTAATTTGACTAATTTCTAGGCATGGCATATTGTTAAATTCATATTATAGATTTTGATAGGTATTATTACTAAAGGGAGTTGGCACCCCAGGCCACAAAAGTGGTCTTCTAGTGCCTCTATACCCATGAAACCTTGTTTGTCGTTGTTATTTTGCTCTACTGCAATGGAAAAGCTTGTACACATACTCAAACTTTGCATAATAGCTTCTGACAATGCCTTGATCATGCTTTTCCAATATTGTACCACTAGCTTTATGTATATAGAATAAGGATCGAGTGAGCCACTATTTACATAGAATAAGGGTCTAGTGAGCCTTTATCAATTCACCTCTTGTGACCCCAATATTTTATATAGTCCTTTATACCATTGACCACTTGGGAACCATCTTTTAAGTAATCACATATTGGAAGCACGATTGATTCCCCAATAGGTAACAAAGGTTTTCCAAGGGCATCTTTTTTCCACAACTCTATGTCACCTCTCTTTGGGATCTAATGATCTTGCGAGACTACTTGAATGTCATCTTGTATGAAAAAATGAATATGCAGTGGCTTTGAATGTCCAATAACTCTATCTTCATGTTCACATAAGTAATCATCAATAAATCCTTTGAAGTGTGGAACCTCCGTGGCTAGAAAAGGGGAAAGCCTTGAGCTTTTGTGCACTCATTGAAGGCTTTTGTAAGAAGAGGTAGAGTGGGTGTGTGACGTGTCCTCAACTGCTCTGAGAAACAACCAAAGAATGCATGAATGTCTTCATGGGTATCATGTATGACCAACCATGAAGAAACCCATCTCTATCATTAAGAAATCTTGCATGGCCACTAGTAAGGATAGGTATGCAAAAACATATCTATTTTATTCTCTCAGTTGCAATTGATTGATCATTGTAACATGCTGCATGATAGAAGCTTTTTGAGACCTGACATGGAAGTATTAGATGTACTTGTAAGCATCATTTGAGCATAAATATTTCCCTTTTCAATTATTGATAGATAAAATTATAGGGATGTTCTAGAGGTTACACATTTAACAAGATTGTATGGAGTATTTAAAACACAATGTACAAGATTACCATAATCATTCTTATCTTCTCTTTCCAAGGTTGAAGACACACTGTTACTGATATCGCAATAAAGTTTGGGCATGCGGGCCAAGAACAAGTAAAAAATGTCCATATGCTCCTTGGCTATGTCCATGTGTTAGCTTTCTAGGTAGTGATATTGGTGACTGATGACTTAAAACAATTCAAAAAGTGAGATTACAAGTTGGATAGGCTTTGCCCCTATGCGGAATGCACGTCTCATCTCTTTGTTTGTGGAAAGGTGACCAATCGCAAGATTGCTGTGGACTCAAATTACGAGAGTTAGATAAATTTCATGCAATATGTAATAAAATGAATAGAATAATAAATTAGTGAGAATAAGTAGACTTACCACCCGTGCCTCGAACATGCCCGTTCCACCAACTACCAAGGTGCGAAGTACTTATGGTGTCCAGCCATCTCCTGACAACCATCCTTTGATTGTCAAACTTTTGGGGGTTGTCCCTATACCTTCAAAATCTTTCAATCAACTTTATCTACCCAACTAGGTTTAAGCTTCTTCATTGTGTGATAGCAATTTGCAAGATTGACCTGCGATGCTCTAAGATACCACACATGCGCTCTCGCATGTAATTGTCAGTGAACTCCCAACTAGAGGGGTTAGGGTATTGTATTTTCAATCCTTGATGACTGCCTTCTTCTTTTTCTCATCCTGGTGCCACTAGTCAATTGTTATACCGATCTTGCAATGGTGGCTCATCAAACACCTCATGGTGGCCAGCACTTCTTTGCCCTTTTTATTTTCTATGATCTCTCCACCCCTAGTGAGGTCATAGTACAGGTCCTTGGGTGGGGGTGGGGGAGTGGGAGTGGAAATTGTAGAGCTAGAGGAAGGGGTGGCACTACGAGTGCTTATGGAGTGAGGAGTAATAGAGGGAGTGGAAGTGGGAGAGGGCAAGGACCCCGACTAGTACTGGGTTTCATGACCAAGTAGAGATTTGTAGGAATGTGAGTGTGCTGACTCATCTACATCCCTCGAGTCACCATAGCAGCTTCGACCCTTCCTACCACTACTACACATAGGCCCTATTATGATGCTTAAGCACTGATGTTTAGCATGTGTGTGGTGCTAATCGTCGATAAGTGAAGTGGGTTTAGTCAAGTGTCGCTATGTAGTGACTCTAGGCAAGTGTCGCTCTATAGTGATATTTATACAGAGTCGCTATATAGTGACACTTACTAGACTTGTAGATGGTCATTATATAGCAATACTAAGACAGTTTCCTATAGCGACGCTTTAAAAAGAGTGTTTTTCCCCATACTTTAAAGTTAGTCTTTCCCAATGACAATTTTTTTTCCCTTTTCATACATGTTTGATTCTTTGAAAGAATAAAAGCTCATATATTCATAATAGTATCACAAGCTCCAAGCACCTCCTTCGCTTGCACGAGGCCCTTTTTGTCTAGGGTCCTTCAACCCCGGGGGATTCACTCTTCATTAAAGTGCGACGTCACCTGCGTGCATGAACTTCAAGAAAACCCCCTATTGAAGATCCACGTAGGATGATAAAACACCCCTATTTAAGCTTATAAGATACCACCAAAATTCCATTATGTCCCCCCCTTTCCTTAAATCTACATTCTCTCTCAAGCATTTAGATTACACAATAAGCAAATTTAGGTTACTTTCCCTATGACTATTTAAAACCATACACAAAATCAAACTTGTTTGGACTAGTTACCCATGCTCTTTTGCAATATAAAAAGTACAGTGCATTATGGTCATATGGATGACATTTTTGCATGGAACACATCGTTACAAAGAGAGGCACATATGATTATGGAGTCATGGTGGCTAACTTCACACAAGATAGCCGAGCAAGTGCTTCGGATACCAATCTTCTCTCCTCACAATTGGATTATTGTGGGACCACATGCGAAATCTATGAAATTGATTTTAGACAATTTATTATTTTCATTTTTGATGTTAAATGGTTTAGAACTATCTACAACTGTCCCCATGTGATAGTGAGGAAAGACAGTAGCAGTTTCTTTGCAATAGACTCTACCAAAATTTGGACCGATGAAAGTGATACTTTTGTTCTTCCTGAGCATTGTGAGCAGGTGCATACTAATGATTTAATTAATCGAAGATTTCTTCTTTAAAGATCCATTGATACATGTACTTAAGCATAATTTCATATATATAATTGATGGCATTTGGCACCCATCTTCAATATAGGTGGTTCTTCAACTGGATCTTTTTGATCCAAGATGGTGGTACGTGATCCAAGTTGCACCACGAAGTATGAAAATTTTTGAAGATAGAGATGTGGATATGGAGATGCCACTACCAATGCCGAATCCCATTGATCCAGATGGATCTAGCAAAATAGATGAAGATCACAATATGAGCCAAGAGGAAGATGCGCATAATGACATTGTACAGGAGGAAGAAGGAGATCATGATATTGAGGAAGAAGATGACGATCATCAAGAATCACCACAGTTTATTGAAGAAGATGATCAAGTCTTAGGTGAATGTATGATGCGAGAGTATGATGATAATATAGGAGATAGACTTGTTTGCACAACAACACAAAGCAACTATAGACACGCTTGGTAGACGCGCAAAATAACGAGCGCATCTATAGGCGTTGCTTTAGTAGAGGAATTATGGGCATGTCTAAATGTGCATCTATAAGCTCGTCTATTTGCGTGTAAATTACCGTGTCTACGTGTGCATCTAACCTGAGAAAATACAGGCCCGTCTCACATCGTGTTTATTAGCGCATCTATTTGCGCGTGTATCAGCACGTTTATTTGCGCGTTTACACTGAGAATCAGACATGCATTTAGACGCGTAGATAGACGCAAACCAGAGAATATAGAAAGTGAGATTTTGGTGTACATCATTGCTTTCCAAACATTTCCCATGATTACCAAAGCACATAATTTTTTGCAAGCCCACATATATAAGAATTAAGTGAGATGAGGAGAATGAGACAATATGTAAAATAGTTTTGCCAATATCAATTATGGGACTATGGTTCAATCTCATCCTCAATGAGATCAACCCTTGCCAAACTATCTACTTCAAAATCCAAACAAGTGTTCAGATCTACAAATATATTCAACCCACTACTACTTGTGCCACTCATGTGCTCATCGAAATCAGCATCTCGAATGGTAGGCTCGTCCTCACAGGTAATGGCCTCAATATCTGTATCTCCTATCTCATGATCATCCTCCTCTCTCATATCACGGTCATCATCACGTCCATGGCCATGATCATCCTCCATACGCTCCATATTAGTAAATGTACTATACATCACTTTGGAACGTGGCATAATAGGTATGACATGCCACCATCTATTATTATCCACCATCGGTTGATAGACAACCTAATCCAAACACAAATACAATCATGTTACTTTTCTTGCATCGAATATTTAAAAGCGAGTATTTTTATATGTGTGCACAGTACCTGTTCACATTGTTGCGGTAGTACTAGTGTGTCCTTCCTACTTTGCCAAAACTTTGTGGAGTCAATAGTTACAAAGCCACTTGCATGGCATTTGATTATTGCATTAGGGCCTCTTTCCACCACGTCCTTAAACCACTTTACATCCAAAACATACACAAAGAAGCATCGAAAGTCAAGCATAATAATATCTTGGATTATGCCACAATAATCATCCATGGCTCAATTGGCTCCCTTAAAGCTAGCAATGACGCCACAATCTTGTGTGTTTCTCTTATCATCAATCCGTTGTGTTCGAAAATGCTTGCCCTCACACCATATAGCATTGAACATGGTGCACTACACCAAGAAAAATCAATTAAATAAGCAATCTAAATTATAAAAAGCTCCTAACTTATGCATAACATTCTATATACTGACCTTGCTCATGCATCCCCTAGCATACTCCCATTCTTCCATTGTGATATGCATCCCCTCGTCTTTCTCTACTTTCTCCATTTCATCAAGTAGCCAATAAATATGAGTATCCTTTGGAAGTGCTCTTAGATGCTGAGGGTATGGCACACGAGATCGGTGGTGTGTATGAAAGAGGGCCCTTTCTTCTTGTCTTCTTGCCTTTGCATCCTCATATCTTGTCACCCATCTTTTCATCACATCACTATTAAGCACGCAAAAGAGGTTGATACTATTATGCAACTTTGTGTCTATTACTTTGTTGCGTCCTTTCCCTTGAGGCACAATAGAGATCATCCTTAGGTCTTCATCATCTCTCCATAGTCATGGGAGAGAGCTATCCACATCAACAAGAAACTCAGAAATATATACAAGTGACTCTTGTACCAACCAACACTCGGTCATGCTACCTTCGGGTCTTGCATTTTGTCTCACGAAGCCCTTCAAGGTCTTCATGAAGCGCTCGAGGAAGAACAACCATCGTGCATGTATAGTACCGCATATAGCAATCTCATCCACCAAATGCACTATGAGATGTAGTTGGCTTGTGAGAATAGAACGTGGAAATGTCTCCTCCACTAAACAAACCGCCTCCACTGACATAACTCGAGCATTCTCAAGCGTGGTGGGATCTATTTCCTTTGAGCTCACATATCCACAAGCTCGCCCATCTTGTAAATACAATCTTTCACGTCCTTCGATGCAATACGTGAAATGCTAGTAGGTAGTATGAACTGAACCCACGAGGAGGTGGTTGATTAGTTGCTTATAGCTATTCACTCACAAATTTGAAAAGAAAAAGATATTATGCACATAAAATACTTACTTGGAGCATCTTGTGCCAATCATGAGATTTCAAGCCATATAATTGCTCTACACCTCTTTTCTTGCTCTTTGTAAAGGCTCCCTTCAAACACCTCATGCATCCAGTGGGAGTATGAATTGTAGTAATAGCACACTTCACCGTCGCCATCTCTAGCTTTGATAACATCCACGGTGCACGAGGTAAAAAAACATGCCCATTTGGTCTCTCTTGAGGGCAAGCTTCACGCATCCTCCCTGTGGTACGTAGATCCTCCCTTATGCCTACCGAATCTCGTGTCCCATTCAAATGCTCCCAAGTGGTAGATGCCACATTCTTGAAGATATGCATGGGATTAAGTAGGTGATTGATCTTGAGGTGGGACCAATATGGTAATCGATAAAAGATGGAGTATCTAAACAAAATAAAGTGTTAGCGTGCAATCTTTACTTTCAGCCAATATAGCCAATCTTTACTTCCAGCCAATAATTACAAACCCTTACCAGCTCATGCCAAGTGGTGGAGGAGTCGTGGAACCGTCCCAAATTCTCATCCAATCTCCCGCGGTGAGTGATTGTGGGAGGACTTCATTCCAAGGGGCAACATATCTAGGATGATCAAGTGGGAGAAATCGATGGTGATTCTCATAGATGACCTTATTCAATGCGTCTGCTCGTGAGGCAACTAGCGAAGGACCAGAAACAAGACATGCATGGTAACCCGATGTAGTGAGACCTGAACAATAGATGCAATTAAGAGTGGAAGGTGGGTTTAGGGTGCCACATCCTTTGTCTCTTCATAATTAAAAATGCAATGCTTACCTGAACACTCGCCATAGCCTGGGAAGTCATGCATCATCCACATCAAGACTGCTTTGCAGTTAAAGTCTCGTGACGAGGGGGCCTGCTGACATCATGCACCTCGATACCTCTCCAAAGTATCTCTAGCTCATCAATCAAAGGCTCCAAATAAACATCAGGGTTTTTGACTCTATGTTTCCCTGGAATTAGAAGGGGCAGCATGACATATCCTTTCTTAATAGCCATAGAGGGTGGAAGATTGTAATTCACCAATACCACTGGCCATACACTGTAAGACGTGCTTTTGAGACCAAATGGGTTCACACCATCCATACCCAATCCAAGTCTCAAGCTCCTAGGTTCTTCCTTGAAGCTTGGCCATGTGTCTTCAATATGCTTCCACGCAGGAGAGTCTGCGGGAGTTCTCCACTTGCCATTGGTTGATCGATGGGAGGAATGCCATGACATGAGCGAGTCTGCAATAGATTTGCACTTGAACATATGTTGGATGCGAGGGATTATGGGAAAATATCGCAATACCTTACGAGGCACGTCCCAAGTTTTGAGATCTGCTCTATATCTTGCCTCTCCACAAGTAGGACACTCTCTTGCATCCTTATGTAGTCCACGAAACAAAATGCAATCATTGACACATGCATGGATGCGCTTGTAATCTAATCCTCCAAGAGAGGTCACATGTTGCCTTGCCATATCTCTTGAGGTCGGTAGTTTATTCTCCCTTGGAAGCATTTTACACAATAGCCTACATGTGAAGACCATAAATGAGGAAAAGCATTTGAGTAATTGACCCACTAGCATAATTCACCATGTTTGCAAAATTGACTTTAAAGCTTACTTGAGTAATGCATTCAAACTTGCATTGCTCCATCCATAGATGGTTTGCAAGTTTAGTAACTCAAGGGAGGAATGTAGAACAGAGAATGTGCACCCCTCAAATAGTGGAGTCGATGCTGTAGTAAAAAGATCATCCTGCTCCATGCTATTATCCCTCCCTTGATGGACATATAAATCCCACACCATATCATCAAACACCTCCTCCTCCACGGCTTCATGAGGTAATGGCGGAGGGCTACTATCACCATCACTCCATGCATCCGTAATGGTCCCTCCTGAAGATCCCACCTCGTTTCTCCAATGCTTTGCCTCCTCATGACGAGCATAGGATAACATATGCAGGTGTGGCACTGCATCTTGTATCAAACTAAAATGGTATCTCAATCAACCTTAACTTACAAACCCTTACCCTGTTTATAGTCACATCCCATTCTCCATACTTTGAGATATGATTGAGTGTAACCCTGTGTGCACGATACATGTTTCCTCGACATCGATCACACAGACATTTGATTTTTTGCTTCAACCACATTTTGCGATGGTGGATACGGAGGGATTCATCCTCACTGGAGCTACTTGTTGAAGATGAAGACATCCTACAAACAAACAACCCACCAAATTTGCTCTTCTTTAAATGTTTAATTTAAACTCTGTGGCGCATCTAAAACCGCGTCTAAAGGTGCGTCTACTCTGTGTATTTAGACACGCCTATAGATGCACTATTAGACACGACTATAGATGCGGCTTTTAAACCTAGCTTTTTAGCATGCCGCTCGCTTTGCTTTTCTTCACATTACTTATACTTCACGTGGCTTGCTTCCTTCCTTATTAGCAGATCCATAGTTTCGACGCTTAAGAGGAAGGCTCCCATACTTCTAAGCTTACACTCAAGAGGAAGGCACCCACACTTACTTCTAAGCTTAAAGGAGAGGAGGATGAACAAGGAGGAGAAGCAACTTTGAAAAAGAAAGAAGAACCTTCCATACCTCTATCCAAGTAAGTCTTTTTGCAGTTGATCTTGTTTGGAAGTTTGCTCTCTTTAGATTTGTACTTTTTCGTATCCAAGAAGTGCATGATCTGGGTATCAATGTCACGTTTTTGTATCGGGCGCAATGTCCTTTTCTACTTTTTAGGAATCTCGTCTATCGAAGCATCCTTTTCTACTTTTTAGGAATCTCATCTGTCGAAGCGCATCTATAGGGGTGTCTCAGAGGGCGTCTAAAAGCACGTCTATAGGCACGTCTAAACGTGCGTCTGGCTTGTTTACACACACAGATAGACGCGTCGATGGATGCTCTGTTAGACGCTCTGTTAGACGCTTTGTTAGACGCGCTGTTAGATGCTCTATTAGACGAGTTATTAGACGCTCTATTAGACGCGTTTATAGACGCGCAAATCAGATGCGTCTATAGACGCGCTCTGATAGTAAGCCTCTCTTTTCTTTCCCTTTCTTCTCATCTCATCAGTAATAGATTTTTTTCCTTTTTTCTAGTTCAACATGTGGCCAGGAAGTGCTTCCAGCTCACCTGATCCCCGGGAATCTATTTGGAAGGACTTATATAACCTTTTAGGGCACCCTCCTACTCCTGCGGAGTTATACGGGTATATGACGAGTATTCTAAACACTCCCCAGGAGTCGGCACTATAGACTCCAAGCCACCCCACACCGCCTGAGATCACCCCAGTGGAGTCAGCACAGCTGTCTTATGCCCCTTCTTATGCCGCTTCCCCCGTATCGTCTTATGCCCCTTCCCCCATGCCGTCTCATGTCCCTTCTGCCATCCCATCTTATGCCCCTTCCCCCATGCCGTCAATAGGTCCTTCTGTCTCGTAGAGCCATCGATGTACTCTTGTGCTTTCGAGACTCGGTTTTGCAGCTACGAGTGGTCAGCATAGTCCCGTGCAGTCTCCAACTACGAGTGGCCAGCGTACGAGCTCGACACGACAGGGTAGCAGGCGTAGTAGTAGGGAGAGCGGTGGGGGATGCATGGCACAGTGCTTTGGGCCATGTGGCAATGGGGAGGATGATGATTTAGATGATTTAGACGTGCCTGTGGGTGATGGTACGATTTATTATGACATCACTCAGACATGAGGCATGTTGATGGATGCGCGGGGGAAGGACATCATGGCCTTCATGCGCTCTGTAATTGCTAACAATTACAGAGATTGCTTTATCCACTACAAAGACTACCCAAAGAGGTTGACTGATGAGACCCTCGCTACTGTTTGCTCTAGGTATCCTAGCCCCCCCAATCGCCAGTAAATGGGCCAAGTCAAAGATTGTTATGATACTTAGCAATAAAAGATCTTCGCTTAAGAGGTAGGCACTAGCAAAGCTTGCCAGGCTTGAGGCAGGTCAACCACCAAGGGGACCGCCCCACACCACTCACAAGTGTGAGTGGAAGAAGGCAATGAAGTTAGCGAGGGAGGACCCCAGTCTACAGCACGTGGACGCATGGAGGATCCAGATGGAGGAATATGGAAGCGTGCATTTTGGAGCAGGGGGTGTTGAATCATGGGAGGCCCAATTTGTAAGTATCGATCTCAAATTATATTGCTTATGTAGTTTATTAGGAGGTTGTTTCTTTGTACTAATCCCTCCGCAAAGTGTGTCGCGGTCATGCAGCTTGAGATTGTGGGCAGATACCCTACTCTTGTGGAGACAGCCTACCACCGCCACCATCGCAAAGGAGATACATGGAGGCACTTCTATGATGATGGGTTGATTACTGAGGAGCAGTATACCCGAGCTACTGGAGCGGCCCCCCAGGTATTTGAAATAAATTAAAGAATGCCAAAATTATAAGTAAAGATTTGATTTTTCATACATTCATATATGTTGTCCCTTGTTTACAGGCCCGTGCACAAGACGATGAGGAAGAGGAGGAAGGAGGTGCAGAAGGGAGCACAGAAGGGAGGGAGGACCTGGAGAACGTAGATTAGTCGTACAAGTAGTGCTAGCTACTCTTTTTTATACTTAAAGCCACTCGCTTGGCTTTGTGCCTCTTGTATATACACTTCTCTTATTTTTTGTACTTGAAGCCACATGACATGGCTTAGCTTTCGTGCTATATGTATATACATGCACTTTTTTAACTTTCAATTTTATTGCGTTTTGGAGTTGTAATGTTTTATTTGGAATTGTAATTAAAATGAGATTGGCTGTAAGAATTGAATTACACAATGTGGATATGGGATTCTTGTAACTATATAGCATACACAACATACACAGCATTTTGTAAAATTTATTTAAAAAAAATAAAGTGTGTCTATCAGTGCGTTTAAAATCGCGTTTAAAATCGCATTTATGTACGCGTCTGTCTGTTCAACTTGCATTTATATTTGTCTATAAACGCATTTACAAACGCTTCTATTTATGCCTCTAATTGCACGTCTATATGTGCGTGTGTTTTATATATAGACGCGCAATTAGACGCAGGTCTCCAGACGCAAAAATAGACGCGCCCGTAAGTCTTTTATTTAGTTCAGTAAACGTGTCTGTGCGCGCGTCTATGGGTGCTTTGTCTTGTTCAACAATGAGGATGCCAATGATGCAGTCATCATCCTTGTTATCTCAAGCCTATAGCATATCGGGATCCATGGATGCAAGAACCTCCGTGATATATACTAATGACTCTTGCACAAGCCATCCCTCTGCCATGCTTGCTTCCAGTCTTGCTCTTTGCCTTACAAATCCCTTCAAAGTTTTCGTAAACTACTCAAGAAAAACCATCCACCGACTATGAACGGTACCTACAATGGCACCTCATCAACAATGTGCACAAGCAAGCGCACTTGAGTTGTCATAATACTCGAGGGAAAGTGCTTATCAAGAAAGCATACGGCTTTGATGGAGTCCACCCTAGCCTTCTTGATGCTCAATATGGAGATCTCTTTTTGAGATATCCACTTATTTCACATGCCCATGTAAGATATATTCATAATCAATCTACAGATTAGTCAGCTTAAATTGAAGAAAATGCAATCAATGTGATTTGATATTAAGCAGACCTTACAATACCATTGATCTTGAATATAGCATATCATCTTCTTGTAAGCACCCTTTCACTATAATTGGGAGGATGAACTATCAAAGCAACAAAACAAAGAAGTCATGAAAATAATATAACATAATCATAATAACACTAATCCATCATGATTATCAGTACAATAATCCTAAAGCTTAGAATACCTCTAAGACCTTGTACCAATCATGGGACTTGAGCACACTAAGCTTATTGTCCTTTGAAAGTGCTCCTTTCAAGCAATGCATGTTGTGGGTGTTCAAAAAGAGGCAATGTCTACCTTGACCATTGCCTCGTCTCTCTTGGAGAGGATCGATGTTGCTTTCGAGAGGACAACTTTTCCCGAAGCACTCACTTGGGGCCATAAATAAGACATCCTATTCATAGCACGCAAGTCTTCTCGCACTCCTCTCGAGTCTTTGGAACCAACCAAGTGTGCCCAAATAGTAGCCCCCACATTCTTGAAGATATGCATGGGATGCAAGAGATGATTGATTTGTAATTGACCCCAATAAGGAATCTCATGAAAGATGGATAGCCTCTTCATACCACGAGGAGGTTCCTCTCTGTTTGCCCTCCATGCCTGAATCCAGTCACTTGCCTTCAAATACGGTGGTGGTGGATCACACTGATGTCCACACATGAGACGATCCAGCAGAAGGTATCGAGCATGTCCTTCATAAACATTTCTCCTCATATGTTTGAAGTATCGTGCAAGCAGTTTCAAACTTGGTCCACAAGCAAGACAAGCATGGTACCCACTTGTAACAAGTCTTGTACATGCGCATGAATGTGTTAGTATAAGACATGTGTGCAAAAGAGAGTCATAAAAGCATAATCCTATATTATACATGTAAATACACAACCACACTCTCCATATCCTAGGTAGTGAAGCATGGTCCACATCAAGATACCCATGACCAAAATGTCATTGGTATGTCTAGGAGCTTTAGAAATATCAAAGACCCGTACTCCTCTCCATAAGATATGTAACTCCTCTATGAAAGGTGCCATGTACATGTCCATATTTTTGGCCTTGTACTTCCCTGGCACAAGTAGTGCAAGCATGATGTGTCCCTTCTTTATTGTTAGCCATGGTGGGATATTGTAATTCACCAAGACTATGGGCCGTGTCGACCAAGATGTCGAGCGTAAGCCGAAAGGGTTCATGCCATCCATGGCAAGCCCAAAATCTAAGCTGTGTGGCTCCCTTGCAAAGTTTTGGCCATTGATTGTCTATGTGCTTCCAAGATGCACAATCTGCAGGAATCCTCAATGTGTCATCAATGGACTGATGAGATGCATGCCAAGTCATCAACTCCGCTATGGATTTGCATCGGAACATGTTTTGTATTCTTGTAATGATGGGAAAGTGTCTCAAGACCTTTACCGGTATCTACTCACCCTACAAGTCATCTCTATATCATTGTTCCCCACACTCTAGACAACTAGCCAAACCTCCATTCTCACGGTGAAAGAGAATACAATCACTACGGCAAGCATGGATGGTATCATAATCCATACCCACCGTTGTTAGCATCTTCTTCACTTCATCTCTTGACGCGGGCATGTTATTTGGTGCACGCAACATCTTCTGAAGCAACCTATCACAATTTAAACATACATAGGCTTCGAATAATGATGATTCTCAAAACAAACAATATCCAAATAATGAGTCATCAAGGCCAAGACACTTGTATCGGACCACCCATATTTTGCTTGCAGATTCAAGATTGAGAGACAAGCCCATAGTTTAGACATCCTAGCACCCTCATACAAATGTGTTGATTGCAACTCTCACATATTGACCTCAGACTCGGACATCACGTCTACATGTGATGTAGTGCCCCTAAAAATAGAATCCATCATGTCTACCATACCCTCATTAGCATCTGGCACATCCGGGAGACTATAGTCTTGCTCAAAGTGTGAAGGCATATGCCCACCCTTGCCACCCTCCTCATCGTGTCTTAAGATTTTGTGTAAATATAAGATCTTGTCTCAAGGTTTCGTGTCATGTATGTATGCAATTTTAATCACAAACTCAAATACCATTGACTTACCGATGATCCAATACCACATGCAATACCAATAGTGAGTATTGGTTTGGGCTCCTCCCCATACATCCACAAGTGGTGCATGACAATATGGCATTGATGTCATACTTCTCGCTTGCAATGACAATACAACCTCTCTGTAAGCCACTTTGTGATACTAGGCATTGGCGCATCATTTGATGAGCTTCCACTCATCCCTTCCATTTGCACACCTCCAAAATCACAACATGATCTGCAAGGAAATCCATTAAGATCCAAAAAATAGCCACCCATGAGCTCCTTTTCTCTCTTCTCACAAATCAATGCCCTAAACCATCGCTATATAGCGACTCTTTGCCCTGTTCCATCGCTATATAGTGATGCTTTTAGGATATACCCATTGCTATATAAGCGATTGAACAGTGTCGCTATATAGCGATGCTGGGGTCTAAAACCCAAAACCCCATGTGACACCGTCTTTCACATCTCCATTGTGGGAAAAGCAAACATCGATCCTCCCACCTTATATTCGATGACCTCGCTTTCCTCCTCTCTATTCCCCACACTCCTCACCCCTATCCAACCCCTCTCCCAACACTTGTGCTCCCTCTTTGCTTATGTGAAAGGAAGCTTTTCAAAAAAGTGTGTCTCTTTAAGCAATGTAGGCTCATTTTTTGTGAGATTTCATTTTGTGAGTGTTGAAGCATATTTTTCCTTGTATTGCTAAGCCTATGTGCTAATTTTCATGCTGAATTTTCAGAGGTTAAGGACAAAAAACAAGATTTGGTGAAAGAAAATAGACTCATCTCTTCTCTTTTTAGTATTTCTCTTCCTCCTCTTTCTCCTTGTTTGTAGGCTTATGCTTGTCTCCTCAATCCAATCTCTTTGAAAAGTTGCTTCTCCAAACTCCTTCTTTCACTAACTAGTTATCTGAAAAATGGTATGTTTCCTCTCTTTTGTAGGGCCAGTCCACGAAACACCGAGCGAGACTTTTTGAGGTAAGAAAGTTCTTCCTCTTTTTTCCTTCTCTCTTCCCCTCTCTTCCCCTCTCTTCTCTTGTTCCCTCTTCTTCCCCTCTTTTCCTCTTTTTCTCTTTTCCTCTTTCTCCCCTCTTTCCCTCATATGCTCATGCATAAGCATAAGCATATGCTTTCTCTCTTTTTCTCTTATGCATATGTTTTTCCCTCTCTTATTCTTATGCTCTTTTCCCCTCTTCTTTTTTCCCTCTTTCAATTTCTTTTCCCCTCCTCCTTCTCTTCTTTTCCTCTCTCTTTTTCCTCTCTTTTTCTCTTCTTCATAAGCATATGCATTTGCCTATGCTTATGCTTATGCATGAGCATATGTTTTTCCTTTTGTTATGCTTATGCTCTTTTCCCCTCTTCTTTTTACCCTCTTTTAATCTCTTTTCCCCTCTTCCTTCTTTCCTTTTCCCCTCTTCCTTCTCTTCTTTTCCCCTCTCTTTTTTCCTCTCTTTTTCTCTTCTTTTCATAAGCATATGCCTATGCCTATGCTCATGCTTATGCATGAGCATATGCCTATGCTCATGCTTGTGCATGAGCATATGCTCATATGCTCATATGCTCATACATAAGCATAAGCATATGATTTCTCCCTTTTTCTTTTATGCATATGCTTTTCCTTCTCTTATGCTTATGCTCTTTCCCCCTCTTCCTTCTCTTCTTTTTCCCTCTCTTTTTTCTTGTCTTTAGGCAGGTAGCATTGTGACATAAAAAGGAAATCTGGCCTCTTGTGAAGCCATGTGTCAAGTTTAAAATTTCATTTTCTTTTTTCAATGATTCAAGAAATTGCCTCCAAATCAAACGGTGCTTCCCATCGTCTTCTTGGCTTCTTCATTCCTTCAAGCTTATTCTTGGTCTTTACTTCTTTTGCCTGCCAACCGCCTTCTTGCTCTCTTTCGTCGTCCACCCTTCTAGATTTCCCTCTTTTGAAATCTTATCTCATTTCGATCTTCAAAGCTTGCTATTGCCCTCTTTTGTCATCCATCGTCGTCCACCCTACTAGATTTCCCTATTTTGAAATCTCATGTCATTGTTGCAACGTCCTATTTTGCCATTGCCATAGCAATAGCTGCTACTCCTGGTGTTATTTTCTCTATCTTCATCGCCTACTATAGCGCTTGGTTTTGTTCTCTCTTCCTTGGTAAGTTGTGTTGATCTTCAGGCAACAGCTGCAGAGGATAACACTACCATATTGCCACAATCAACCTTGACAAATGACCTATCAAGCACTTCCTTTCAGGTGGCCAATCATACAGACCTCACTGTAATGTAGTTACCATTGGTCTCAGGTTTGACACAAAGTTGTAGAAATGCTATCAATCTAAAGATTCCAAAAAGGTGTTTTTATCAACATTCAATTGCAAGTATTATAACCCTTCATTTAGAAACATGGATAGCATCTCCCACCCTCTAACTTTGCATTTGCCCTCTCTTTAAGAAGCTCTTAGTTGCATGCTACTTTACTAGCGTGTGTCCTTTTCAGGCTCCATCTTTAATTCTGTGTACAACCATGTCATGGGCTTGCCAGCACGATTAGGAGAAGAGAAAATTAGTCCCAAAGAGACATCATCATGCATCTTCCTTGCCTATTTTCTTTTGGTTTCTACTTCGTAGTCATCTTGCAGAATGAAATGTTGAAAGAATAGCATTATATACAACCATTGCTTGTGTCAATCTGGTAATTTGGTGTCATGGGCAACACAAAAAAAAGAACTTTGTACACATAGGAAGGCCACGTTCATGCCCAAACTATAAGTGGAAAATTGCAGGATTGACCTCTAATATTTGCTTCAAATAATGAACGTTTGGCATGCATGGCCTGGAATACATGCTCCCTAATACATAGTCAAGGCCCAAGTGGATACAGATCACATGCATGTAAAGATACATCAACTTCATTCACTTTAACAAAGACTAACGTACTACCACATGTCTAAAGGTATTTCCATGTTAGTCATGCATATGTGGACTTCATGTTATGAAATCTTTTAATACCTTATCCGTGAGCCCAAATAGGGACAAGTCACAAGTATGAAGCAATGTCTACTATGAACTTGCTGGGAGATGTCCATAGACATATCATATTAATGTTTCTTATGGGGTGTCCATAAAGAGATTGTATTTATATCTAGCAAGATTAAAGCAGCACGACACTGAAAAGGGAGCCATTTTGGGCTGCATCCTACTCTTTTTGGCTTTCATATTTTCCCATAATGTTGTACATCTCTCTGTGTCTCCCTTGAAAAGTTATCATATGCTTCGACAGGCTTGTAAGATTATATACTCAAAACATAGGATGTGATAAAACCTTGTACATTCAAATTTTCAGCTTTTGTAGAAACCTGCCATAGCATAACTGGTCTAGAGTGCTAACCATCATTATGTATGGTAAGTGTAGGATCCTTGGTGATTCTCAACTGATCTGGAGCAGCCCCAACTTGCCACGTGGTAGTCGGATGTCTGCTATGTACTGATCTATTGTGTAGGCCCTACAGCAACTTTGAATTGGCCGCCAACCTGCATTGTTGATGAAGACTATATTGCTAATATCAGCCACTGTCCATGCTGATGCTAGGTGACCATGACAACTCCACACCAATTCTTTTGGATATTGAAATCCTTCTTAGCTAGTAGCAATAAAAACTGAGATCCCGAGCAACAATGGATATTAAATATAAGACATACATAACATGCAACCAGGCCCGTATAGATGAAGCTTGGCTTATCACCAAGTCCTCCACATCAGTTAATCCTTTGTTGCTTGGGATGGTACCCCTCCCCTTCCAAACCAATCCATAGTGTAGAGAGAAGTTTTAGTGCCAACCTTTGATTTGGCATTTAGAAGTTTGTGATCAAGAGGGGCACATGCTTGATCATTGCACTCTACATCAATTGGGGCTCTCGATGTCACCCTATGCAAGATCTCTAAAGTACTTTTGACCCCCCTAGAACAAGAACCACCCAAGATGTTGATATGGCATGTTAGCCATTTTAACACTAATACCTAAATGAAAATTACTATATACTAAATGCAAAGTTCTATATCCCAAACTCAAATTGCTACATGCTATATACAAAATATTGTGTGCAAAATACAAAATCATACATTCCTAAATGCAAAGTACCATGTGCAAAATGCAAAGTGCTATGTTCTATATATCATGCTATCTGAAAAATACTAAGTGCAAAATGCAAAATGATATGAACCAAAGGAAGGGCACATCCCTTGGTCTTATAATTTTTGGAGAGGAAATGTGCCGACTCTCCCCCCACACGAATGTGTGGTTAAGTTTATTTGTTTATGTGTTGGATACAAAGTGCTATGTGCTAAATGCAAAAATGCTAGTTGCTCAATGCTATGTGCTATATGCAAAATACTATGTACAAAATACAAAATCATACATTTCAAAAAACAAAGTACCATGTGCAAAATGCAAAGTGCTATGTTCTATATCCCAAACTCAAATTGCTACATGCTATATGCAAAATACTATGTGCAAAATGCAAATTATATGAACCCAAAGAAGGGCACGTTCCTTGGTATTTTTGGAAAGGAAATTTGCTGACTCTCCCCCTACATGAATGTGTGGTTAAGTTTATTTGTTTATGTGTTGGATACAAAGTGCTATATGCTAAATGCAAAAATGCTAGTCGCTCAATGCTAAGTGCTAATTCTAAATGCAAAATGCTATGTACAAAATTCAGAGTGCTATATCTCAAATTCAAATTGCTACCAAATATATACAAAGTGATAAATGAAAAGTGCTATATCCCAAATTCAAATAGCTACAAAATATATTCCAAAAAATATATGCTAAACACAAACTACTATGTGTAAAAAGAAAGAGCTATTTACCATGTTCTGAAAATCACTTTGTGCTTAAGCCATTTGACTTGCTTCTTTCTATAACATTTATGTAAATCAAAAAATCAAAATAAAACATGCTCTTCATAGTCTCAATCATCAATATAGCTACCTGCCCAGATCTAGTTTTCTCTTCTTTTCATAAGCATATGCATTTGCCTATGCTTATGCTTATGCATGAGCATATGCTCATATGCTCATGCATAAGCATAAGCATAAGCATAAGCATATGATTTCTCTCTTTTTCTCTTATGCATATGTTTTTCCTTCTCTTATGCTTATGCTCTTTTCCCCTCTTTCAATTTCTTTCCCCGAGTCTTCCTTCTCTTCTTTTCCCCTCTCTTTTTCTCTTCTTTTCATAAGCATATGGCTATGCCTATGATTATGCTTGCTTATGCATGAGCATATGCTTATGCATCAGAATATGCTCATATGCTCATGCATAAGCATAAGCATATGCTTTCTCTCATTTTCTCTTATGCATATGCTTTTCCTTCTCTTATGTTTATGCTCTTTTCCCCTCTTTCAAACTCTTTTGCCCTCTTCCTTATCTTCTTTTCCCCTCTCTTTTTTCCTCTCTTTTCTTATTTTCATATCTCTTTCTTCCTTGTATTTTCCCCTCTCTTTTCCCCTCTCTTTTTCATATCTTTTCATAAGCACATGAATTTGCCTATGCTTATGCTTATGCATGAGTATATGCATTTGCCTTCTCTTATGCTTATGTTGCTTATGCATGAGCATATGCATTTTCCTATGCTTATACTTATGCATGAGCGTATGCTCGTATACTCATGCATAAGCATATGCATATGCTTTCTTTCTTTCTCTCTTTTTCTCTTATGCATATGCTTTTCCTTCTCTTATGCTTCTTCTTCTCTTTTCCTTCTCTTATGCTCATGCATAAGCATATGCATATGCTTTCTCTCTTTTTCTCTTATGCATATGCTTTTCCCCTCTTCATTCTCTTCTTTTTCCTCTCTTTCAATCTCTTTTCCCCTCTTCTTTCTCTTCTTTCTCTTCTTTTTCCCTCACCCTTGTCTTCTTTTCCCTCTCTTATTTCCTCTTATTTTCTCTTCTTTTCTCTTCTCTCTTTTTCTCTTTTTTCCTCTCTTTTCTTATTTTCATCTCTCTTTCTTTCTTCTCTTTCCCCCTCTCTCTTTCTATTTTTTCCCTCTTTTTCTCTGCTTTTCATGAGCATATGCATTTGCCTATGCTTATGCTTATGCATGAGCATATGCTCATATGTGCATGCATAAGCATAAGCATATGCTTTCTCTCAACTTTCCCTCAAATGCATTTGCCCATGCTTATACTTATGCATGAGCATATGCTCATGTGCTCATGCATAAGCATAAGCATATGCTTTCTCTTGACTTTCCCTTAAATGCTTTCCCTCATATGCATTTGCCTATGATTATTCTTATTTCCTTCTCCTTAGTTGTATTCGGTTCTTTTTTCACATGCTCCTTACCCCTATTTGGTTCTTTGCCAGCTCATGTAAAAGAGAAGATTGTGTAAGAGAGCGACTAGGTGAAGTACAACATGGGGGTTGTGTGGGCTTGGGTGGGGGTGTGTGCAAAGGTAGTGGAGCAAGGGTGACTAAGGAATGCATGACACAACCTATGGGATCTTCGTAGGGTGTGGAGAGACCACCACGACCAGTAGAGCCTCAAATATTCTTGTGTAAAGGACATTATGGATTGTGTGGAGGCTTTCATGGATTGCGAGAACATAATCTTGCTAAAGATCCTAACTGCATATTAAAAGAAGTGGAGGATGAGGTCCCCAGTGACCCACCTAGCGATGCGGAGGAGGAAAGTACCTTGGATAGTAACGCAGAGTAGTAGACCTTCTCCACCATTTTGGAATTTTCGGAGAATGTCCCTTTTGGAGACAAATTTTGTTTAAGCATAATTTTGGAGGCATATATTTTTTATATACATACTTTTGGAGACATACTTTTGTAGACATACTTTTGGAGACATACTTTTGGGGATATTTTTTATATATGAAAATCTTCTTGGATTCCACTTGTCTTTCATAAATATTTGTCATTTCAAAACTGGCTTTCATAATTGTCTTAAGTAAATCATTGTCCTTTCACATTTATCCTTTATGGATGGGATCTTTCAATGAATATACTAGTGCTTATACGAATGTTTCCACACTTAGAAAAAATATTTTCAATATATTTATAGTGAAATTTTAAATGCATACACACGCACTTACGCATGCATGCACCTATACATATGCATGCACATATACAAAATTAGATTATTTGATCTATTAGTGTGATTTATTAGATTTCACATATGTTTGAATATAATAATTTATCTATGTAATATTTATCAATGATTATGTCTTACCAATAGTCACAAAAGATTATATTTCCATCATAAATATCATTCATTAAAATATGTGGAAGGGACACTCATTTGAGGAAGATTTTGGGTCAGCGGAAAGGCTATAGCCCTGGTATTTGCATCCTTGAGGTTCACTACATAGAGTTAGCCCTATATATCACATGAATTTGATAAAAATCCATTATCACTAAATAATCCCTTTTTTCCATGGTCTTCTTAAAAGTTCCCTTATTTAAGCACCTCCAAGTGTAAATTCAATAAGAGAGATACACTCTTTGCTACAAGCATCATTAGTTGGTACCAAAAAGTAGTGTCATTAACACTCCTTTTAGCAAATGATATAATTAATTATAAGAGTAGTAGATGCATTATTATCAGATATACTTAGTACTTCTTAAGAGTTCTATCCATAGAAGTAGATTTAAGAAATTTAGTCACAATTTAAGAATAATAATTATCCTACAAGTAGTTTTCTTATTTCTCCCTAAAAGGCATGAAAATTGGTATCACCTAACCATGCTTTTAGCCTTTCCAGCAACAATTAAACCACAAAGCTTTAAAAGAAACCAGTTATATTCACTAAATGCAATGGTCTCCATGAACTTTAACCGGACATGAGTTTTACATATGTAATAAGCTATTCCTTGTTGTTTGTTTGCACATAGTGGAAAGCTTAAGGAATTAGTTCATGTACTAATAATAAACTATTCATATTAATTTTCAAGGACATTCACCATTTGGGATCATACGAAATGACACAAGGATAATCCATTTTGACAGACGCAAGACACTTAATCCATTTTAAAAAGCATGTCTATCAAGACAATTAATCCATTTAAAAAAGCATCGTTATTATTTGCTGGAGTTCCCCCTCTTTTAGTATCACATCTTCGTATTTCAAATTCCGCAAATTGCTCCCCAAATTCCTACAATCATATGGATTCCTTTGATCGAGTAAGCTAGATCAGCAATTGGAATCCATGTCCCATGGAGCTCTCTCTCTTCCACGTACAAGAACCTAGTTTCTCTTTTTTGGATTCAAGAGTTAAGGTTTTTCCATGGAAAGGACGCTAGTGTGCGCAAAGCATTTGCAAAAGGAGGATATTCAACTCATTTGGTATTTGTTCACTGTGAATGGATAGTTACCTTCGTTTATGTTAGTTCTATAAAATGGACTTCTGACAACCTCACGGTAATCTAGATCTTATTTTGCTGGGAATTATAACTTGTGTTCTCGTTCTACGTCAAATTTTAAGCAAGCATTGACGTGTGTTAATTGAGTGATAGGTGATAGTCGCTGACATTTCTCCTCGTCCCCGAAGATATATTCGAAGAAGTGTAGGCGTTGCTGCGTCGTTCGGTTTATGGGAATAATCATGTGGGAATTGGAATCACCGTGACTTTAACCTTGTGTGTGCAGATCAGTGTTGGTAGCGCAACGACAAACGCCTCCCCTGCTACCATGCGAAATGCGCCATTGTCATGCTAAGAGGAGTACTAGTATTTTGTGTACTCGATGGCTTAAATGTGCCCGATGACGCTAGCTGGTACGCACGAAACCAACGAGCCTCATCACTCCGAACAAGCATATATATATCCAGGCTACATTCTATCTAATGATTTCAGCCATAACGCCTGTGCTCCAAATCAACCATGGCAGAGACTTCGCGGAGAGCTTTGTCGAGGTCGTTGCAGGCCTCCACGACGACACCGTGGCGGTCTTGAACGACGTCGGGGGAGTCAAGGTGGTAGAGCAAGGCCTCAAGGAGGTTATGCCAGCGGGGGAGAAGGGCGGTGTTGAAGAGCTGGATGTAACGACCGAGGTTCTCTTTGGCGTCAAGGGCGAGGAGGGCGAGGTCAGGGTGCGCAATGAGGAGGGATCGAATGGATCTGGTGTGGTCGAGCAACTGGAAAGCAGAGAGGCAACGGGAGGGGAAGGATTGGATGTCGGATAGAGCTTGTTGGTAGAGGAGGCGGAGGGGGTCAGGCAATCGTTGGATGTGAATAGAAGGCAACTGCATGGAGGCTGGGATTGTGCATGGCTCATACGTGGGTCTTATGTACTGTGGCAGCCACTCTATTGGATCCTCCGGATTGTAGTTGAACCGTGGTGGATCCATCTTCTTCGCACGTGTCTCCCCGTGTGAAGTGTGTGTGTGTGTGATGTTTGGGAGAGACACAACCCCCGCCCCCCCCCCATTCGCGTCCCTTCCTTCCCATCCTCACCGTTTCATCTCTCTTCGTTCCATTTTCAAAAATTCACCACACTACTCTTAGCCCCCTTCATTTCCCACCATTTCCGCGGCCCCCCCCAAACCCCACACACCCATGGCTACCTCCTTGGGGCACATTTGGGCATAGCCTAGTTGCCAAGTAGCACAGAGCATCCTACCGGATTTGGCATAGATAGCCATTTTAGTACCCTTCTCCCCCTTTATCCCCCCCCTCCTTGTAGCCTATGCGGCTAGTTGGCAAGGAGCATCCCATAGATTCGAACGTGGGCAGCCAGCTCACGTGGGTGAACACCCAACCCTCCACCATGTTTCTTTGCATGTGTGTCCCCCTGCCCAATACACACACACTTTTTTGTGAAATAATATATTACTAGAAGGGAAACCTCACGACTTCCTTAGAAGAGTTGAAAACCCGTCAAAAGGAAAATATACAAGCAGAGCTATCCTCGGGGGGGTCACTATGTATAAACCCTCTATATCACGTGCGTTCAAGGCCTATATTTAAAATCCCTTATCTGTAAATTTTTTCATTAATAAAATGTACCCCTTTTCTATACAAATCTGTAAATTTTTTCCAAAACTATTTTAAATAGTCCCTTATGTATATTTATTTCTGTAAATTTGAGGAATAGAAAATATCCTTTTGTCGAACTCACGTGATAGGGTTACATATGATGAGTGACCCCCCCGAGGAGCTATCCTAGTGTGGGCCATCTAGTACAAAAGAGCCCAGGTAGCAATGATAAAACATCTCCAATTGAGCCTAGGAAAGCTCTCCAAGGCAATGTGCATCTTGGAGAGAAAGAAACAGGGAATATCGGAAGTGAAAACATAGGTTCACCATAATGCGACCAAACAACAATGAATTTCAAGCATGACAGATGGTCCACAAACTCCAGTAAGGCCGCCAAGAATAGTATAGCATCAGGGGTAGCAACATATCAACCAGAGAGCCAGAAATGGAGACCAAAAGAAATCCTCGAAAAGCAGGCATGCAACAACATAGCCAATTAGGTAAGAAAATATCAAGAAACAGGGCAAAGCCAAAGCAGATGTAGAACTGTCTCTCGAGGATACAAGCATAGAGGACCCAATGAGAAGGCAATCCTACGTGCAGAGACCAAAGTACTAAAAGGAAGAGCTCCCACCAAACATCTCTATAGAAAAGCTCTCTGCTTGAGAGGAAGTTTACTAAATTTCCAAATGCGACGAAGGCAGGTTGTCCACCAAGGGAGAGATTTATCCAAATGCCAAAAGTGATTGCCATACTCCTAAACCCATTCAATCTCGATGTGTTGTCAAGCTGGATATACAACACTTTCAGAAGAGGTTTTGTGTGATTCCTCAATGCATCATTTAAAGCTGAGACTGTGAGATTAGGATCATTTCTTACATTTGGTGTTGTCATATAAACCTTGGGGATTAATTCACCATGGTAGATCATGCAAGCAACCACATGATATGTGATGAAGTTCTCCTCTTTCAAATCCTCGGGCTCTGGCTTGAAGTGAAGAAGGTTGGTCTTCTTTTGATCCATCCCATCAATGATGATGGTGGTTAAGTATTTATTGGGCTCTTGATAGCTCTTCTTACGATGCTTTGCTAACTTCTTTCTTTCTAAAGCTTGCATATCTCGATGATTTTGCAACTCTACAATTGCTTCTTCTGCAAATATGTAATAATGTTAGCTTGAAAGCAAACTATTTTCGAGAAGAAGAAGAAAGGTCCATGATATCATCATCACAACAAGACGAAGCAACTAGAGACACGCTTGATAGATGTGTAAAAATACGGGCACGTCTATAGGCACAACTAGAATAGTAAAAATATGGGCACATCTAATAGCGCGTCTATTTGTGCATCTAATAGCATGTCTATTAGTGCGTATGCACTATGAATTAGATGAGGATTTAGACACCTTTTTAAACGCAAAACAAAGAATACAGAAAGTGAGATTTTGGTGCAGGCTGATAAATGTGCATCACTGCTTTCCAAACATTGCCCATGATTACCAAAGCACATAATTTTAATAAAAATATCAATACTTTTTGGCAAACCCACATATACAAAAATTAAGTGAGGTGAGGAGAATGAGACAATATGTAAGATAGTTTTGCCAATATCAATGATTCAATCTCATCCTCAATGAGATCAACCCTTGCCAAACTATCTACTTCAAAATTCAAACCAGTGTTGAGATCTACAAATACATTCAACCCACTACTACTTGTGCTACTCATGTGCTCATCGAAATCAGCATCACCAATGGTAGGCTCATGCTCACGGATAATGGCCTCAATATTTGTATCTCCTATCTCATGATCATCCTCCTCTCTTGTATCACGGTCATCATCACCTCCATGGCCATGATCATCCTCCATATGCTCCATATTAGCGTAAATGCACTATACATCACTTTGGAATGTGGCGTAATAAGTATGACGTACCACCACCTATTATCATCCACCATTAGTTGATAGACAACCTAATTCAAATACAAATACAATCATGTTATTTTCCTTGCATCGAAGGTGTCAAATATTTAAAAGTGAGTATTTTTATATGTGTGTACAATACATGTTCACATTGTTGCAGTAGTACTAGTGTGTCATTCTAACTTTGTCAAATGTGGAGTCAATAGTTACAAAGCCACTTGCATGGCATTTGATTGTTGCATTAGGGCCTCTTTCCACCATATCCTTAAACCACTTGACATCCAAAACATGCACAAAGAAGCATCGAAAGTCAAGCTTAATAATATCTTGGATTATGTCACAATAATCATCCATGGCTCCATTGGCTCCCTCAAAGCTAGCAATGATGCCGCAATCTTGTGTGTTTCTCTTATCATCAATCTGTTGTGTTCAAAAATGCTTGCCCTCACACCATATAGCATTGAACATAGTACACTACATCAAGACAAAATCAATTAAATAAGCAATATAAATTGTTGAAAGCTCCTAACTTATGCATAACATTCTATATACCAACCTTGCTCATGCATCCCCTAGCATACTCCCATTCTTCCATTGTGATATGCATCCCCTGATCTCTCTCTGCGCTCTCCATTTTGTCAAGTAGCCAATCCACATGAATATCCTTTGGAAGTGTGCTTAGATGCTGAGGGTATGGCACATGAGATTCGTGGTCTATACGAAAGAGGGCCCTTTCTCCTTGTCTTCTTGCCTTTGCATCCTCGTATCTTGTCACCCATCTTTTCATCACATCACTATTAAGCATGCATTGAAAGGTTGATATTATTAAGCAACTCCGTGTCTATTACTTTGCTTTGTCCTTTCCCTTGAGGCACAACAAAGGTCATCCTTAGGTCTTCATCATCTCTCCATAGTCATGGGAGAGAGCTATCCACATCAACAAGAAACTTAGAAATATATACAAGTGACTCTACCACCAACCAACCCTCAGCCACCTATTGGCTCTTCTTGTCATAACTTTAGTAATTCTCGCTTGGACATTTTTCAGTCCTATCAATAATACCATGCAACTTTCGAGGTTTGAGAATATTCTCAAGCTTGTATTTCCAGATGATATACTTGGTTTGATCCAACCGAGCACCTACTGGAAGGGAACATCCATTGGTTTGACTCATCGTGCCTTAACTGGCGTATCATACAGACTATGTGAATGCAGTGTGTGCATTTTAATAGGGGAGATCAATCAAATGAATGTAATTACACCTAAGCAAATGATTGATACTTTATAATCAAAGCACAACTGAACCAGATACCAAATAGACATAAGGCTCGACCAGGAATGATGCTCCCCCTCACCTCTATTCAAGTAAGCTTTAAAGTCTATTTTGCAAACATGGTGAATTATGCTACTGGGTCAATTACTCGAATGCTTTTTCTCATTTATGGTCTTCACGTGCAGGTTCACGTGCAGGCTATTGTGTAAAATGCTTCCAAGGGAGAATAAATTACCAACCTCAAGAGATATGGCAAGAAAACATGTGACCTCTCTTGGAGGATTAGATTACAAGTGCATCCATGCATGCGTCAACGATTTCGTTCTATTTCATGGACCACATAAGGATGCAAGAGAGTGTCCTACTTATGGAGAGGCAAGATATAGAGTAGATCTCAAAACTTTGGATGTGCATCGTAAGGTTCTATGACATTTTCCCATAATCCCTCGCATCCAACATATGTTCAAATGCAAATCCATTGCAGAGCTAATGTCATGGCATTCATCCCATCGATCAACCGATGGCAAGTGGAGAACTTCCGCAGACACTCCTGCGTGGAAGCATATTGAAGACACATGGCCAAGCTTCAAGGAAGAACCTAGGAACTTGATACTTTGATTAGGTATGGACGGTGTGAACCCATTTGGTCTCAAAAGCACCTCTTAAAGTGTATGGCCAGTGATATTGGTGAATTATAATCTTCCACCCTCTATGGCAATTAAGAAAGGACATGTTATGTTATCCCTTCTAATTCCAGGGAAAAATAAAGTTAAAAATCTTTATGTTTATTTGGAGCCTTTGATTGATGAGCTAGAGATACTTTGGAGAGGTATCGAGGTGCATGATGTGAGCAGGCCTCCCTCGTCATGAGACTTCAACTACAAAGCAGTCTTGATGTGGATGATGCATGACTTCGTAGGCTATTGCGGGTGTTCAGGTAAGCATTGAATCTTTAATTATGAGTAGGCAATCGATGTGGCACCCTAAACCCACCTTGAACTCTTAATTGCATCCTCATTGCATCTATTGTTCAAGTCTCACTACATTGGGTTACCATGCATGTCCTATTTATAGTCCTTCGCTAATTGCGTCATGGGCAGACGCATTGAATAAGGTCATCTATGAGAATCACCATCGATTTCTCCCACCTAATCATCCTAGATATGTCACTCACTGCAGGATATTGGATGAGAATTTGGGACGGTTCCAAGACTCCACCACTTGGCACAATTATAAGGGTTTGTAAAACTATTGTGTGCTATATTGAATGGAAATAAGGATTGCACGCTAACACAAACTTTTGTTTAGATACTCCATCTTTTATCGACTACCATATTGGTCCCACCTCAAGATCAATCACTTGCTTGATCCCATGCATATCTTCAAGAATGTGGCATCTACTATCTGAGAACATTTGAATAGGACACCAGATTTTGTAGGCATAAGGGAGGTTCTACACACCATAGGGAGGATGCATGAAGCTTGGCCACAAGAAAGGCTAAATGGGAGTGTCTTTTTACCTCGTGCAGCGTGGAGGATATCAAAGCTAGAGATGGTGGCAGTGAAGCAAGCTATCACTACAATTCATACTCCCACTGAATGCATGAGGTGTTTGAAGGCCAGGGGGCCTTCACAAAGAACAAGAAAAGAGGTATAGAGCAATTATATGGCTTGAAATCTCATGATTGGCACAAGATGCTCCAAGTAAGTATTTTATGTGCATAATATCTTTTTCCTTCCAAATTTGTGAGTGAATTAGAAGCAACTAATCAACCATTCCTCGTATGTTCAATTCATACTACCTACTAGCATTTCTTGTAGTGCATCGAAGGACATGAAGGATTGTACTTACAAAATGGGCAAGCTTACTTTACAAGTTATAAAATGTGAAGCATATCAATGCTCCATGCAAGGTTTTCATATTGCTAATATGGTGTACTTTTTCCTTTCTAGGGATGTGAGCTCAAAGGAAATAGATTCCACCATGCTTGAGAATGCTCGAGTTATGTTAGTGGAGGTGGTTTGTTTAATGAAGGAAACATTTCCACATTCTATTCTCACAAGCCAACTACATCTCATAGTGCATTTGGTGGATGAGATTGCTATATGTGGTACTGCACATGCATGATGGTTGTTCTTCTTGGAGCACTTCATCAAGACCTTGAAGAGTTTCGTGAGACAAAATGCAAGGCCCGAAGGTAGCAATCCATAGATGGTCTCCAAGTTTAGTAACTCAAGGAAGGCACGTAGAACAGAGAATATGCACCCCTCAAATAGTGGAGTCAATGCTATAGTAAAAAGATCGTCTTGCTCCATGCTTATATCATCCCTACCTGAGGACTAATGGACATATAAATCCCACACCATATCATCAAACACCTCCTCCTCCACGTGTGAGGTAATGGTGGAGGGCCACTATCACCAGCACTCCAGGGTTGCATCCCATTCTCCATACTTTGAGATGTGATTGAGTGTAATTCTACATGCAAGTACATGTTTCCTCAACATCGATTACACATACATTTGATTTTTTGCTCCAACCACATTTCGTGATGGTGGATATGGAGGGATTCATCCTCATTGGAGCTACTTCTTGAAGATGAAGACATCCTATAGATAAACAACCCAAAAAATGTGTTCTTGCATGAGTTGTAAATGTCAAAACTCTGTGTAGCATCTAAAAGCATGTCTAACACCTCGTCTGTACTGTGGAACGAGTCTATAGGCACGTCTAAAAGATAGTGTAGCCATGCTGATAGATGCACATTTAGACGCACGTAAGGGGCACAATGACTTGGAAGAGTAAAAAGAAATCTGGCTTGCAAACCTTTGAGATGAATGCTTTCAACAATGTCTACTTAGATGTTGAGAAACTGCAATAAGCAATGGTCAAATTCTATGGAATGAGAGAAGATTGTAAGAGGAAATCCATTATAGCATTGCACTTTACTGAGTTCATTTCCTATATCATGTTTATCCTAACGATTTTTCTCTTTTGTTGTATATATTGCAATGGAAATCTCATATTTGTCATCAAAATGGATGAAGCTCAATTGGTGAAAGAACACAAGTTAGAGAGAGTTAGCATCTGCATTATGAATAAAGCCTTAGCCTTTGTTCAAGGGGATGAAGAAGTAGAGCAAGATTTCATAGTGCAATGAGAGAGATATATATGCTCGGGGGGGTCACTATGTATAAACCCTCTATACCACGTGCGTTCAAGGCATATTTCTAAAATCCCTTATCTGTAAATTTTTCATTAATAAAATGTACCCCTTTTCTATACAAATCTGTAAATTTTTTCCAAAACTATTTAAAATAGTCCCTTATGTATATTTATTTCTGTAAATTTTAGAAATAAAAAATATCCTTTTGTTGAACTCACGTGATAGGGTTACATATGATGAGTGACCCCCCCGAGTATATATGGTGGCTTGCAGCATTTGAGACTCCAAAAGAGTGCCATGAGACATTGAAGTGGGTTCTAGATAGAATAGGAATCCCATCGACCATTCGAACAAAAGAGGAAGGGCAAACATTGACAATCGATGGCCATGGAACCTTTCAAGTTGAATGGCATCTTGCGGGTGATTTGAAAACCCTCAAGTGCTTGCATGGTTGTGATACAAGGGAAAATGCAATGAACACATGCCTTTATTGCATGTGTTCGCAACATAAGCAAAAGGGTGGCTTACAATGGGAGAATGGAATTCTATCTTGAAGCCAAATGCAAGCTCCCAATCCCAACAAGAAGGATCCAAAGTGGGATCCCATCTTGCCCATCCCACTTGAGAGAGTACACATATGTATTTTACATACAGAACTACATGTACTTGATATTAAGTTGTTGTATTTGCATCCTGTTTATGCTGGGAATTTAATTCCGCAAGGAGTATCCACATGGTGCATTGTAGAAGCTGAGAAGTTATTGTCATAGATGGGACTCCATGGACATGTCAAACTTAAGGAGGATAAGAAAATGTCAGGGGCAACAAAGAATCTTCCTACAAAAGTGTCCATGAGTGGAGGGAAGGCAAGAAGATTCCTAGCAAACCACAATCCCGACAAAGATAAACATACATTATTTCAAAGTAGTTTGGGTTGGGAATATTGGAAAGCATTGTGTGAATGCACAACCAATAAGGCTTCTCATCCTCAAGTAGCAACTTTGAGAGCTAAAGTATGGATAAAGGTAGATGCATTGATAAAATTGCTTCACTAGGTTCAAATAGATGAGATGTATTATGAAAGGTTCAGGATGGCTGTGAAAGAGTTTATGCAATTAATTGGTGAAAGCATGGGGGGAGTCACACATTATGTATTACATGGTAATATTGGCAGCATTGTAATATTTAGCACTTGCTTTATAAATAGTTTTTGTTGTTCTGATTTGATTCTCATCATGTTTGCAGCATATTCTCTATGCACACGAACCATGGTTTGTACAAAATTGGGGTCCTTTGTCCATTTGGAATACACAAGGCATGGAGAAGTCGCGCTATAGAGCCAAGGTAGCCTACTTCAAGAACTCAAGGCATGGTGGTGGTGTCACTCATAGCAATGCATTGCATCAGATGTTCGACTGGTTTTTTAGATGTTTACTAGGAAGGATTTTGAAGTCTGAAAAGTCAAAGGCATCAGAACTTGCAAAAGCAATTCAAATTGTATCAAAGAATAGAAGGCATAGTGCTTGGAAAGCATCCATAGGGAGTCGAGGAGTCACACATTGGTTGCAAGTTAGAGTGAGAGAAGGGAGCCAACCACCAATAGAAGCTATGGTGTAATTGTATACAAATATGAAATAAATATATTGCTTATTTTGACCACAATTTGTGTACTCACTCTTTAATGTCTTGCTTATTTTAACCACAATTTTTGTACTCACACGACATTGGGGAAAGTGGGGACATGGTGAAGGAGGGGGGAGAGAAGGGAGGGGCATGGGGCAGGGCAAGGGGAGGGGTGGAGTGGTAGCAAGGGTGGGGGGAGGGGGGGATGGGGGGTATGGGGGAGGGCGACAGCAGGTGTGGGTAGGGCAAGTAGGGGGAGGGCAAGGGGGGGAGGGCAACGAGGATGGGGGGGGTTGGAGGGGTTAAGGCAGGAGCAAGGGGCATGATGAAACCTTAAATGTAATTAAAAGGGATGTCAAAACATGATGGGCCCTTATAAAATGTTAAAAAGAACCCTAATTCTCATTATTCAATGGCAAGAGTGAAGAACACTACTAGACCCACTCGACACTACCTCCACCCTTCCTTGTCTAGCTCCACCACCTCCATGGCATCCATGCACACAAACCTATCTGAGTCTGGTGGCACCTCCACTGACTCTCATGAGCCCTCCACTAACTCTCTTGAGGTCTCCCAGGCTTCTCCTCGGCTTCATCCTTCCCCTCAGCCTTAACCTTCCCCTCAGCCTCAGCCTTCCCCTTGGCCTTCTTCCCAGCCTTCCCATCAGCCTCAGCTTGACCCTCAGCCTTCTCCTCAGCCTTCCCCTCAGCCTCAATCCTAGCTTGACCCTCAACCTTCTCTTCAGCCTTCCCCTCAACGTTCCCCTCGGCCTTCCCCTTGGCCTTCCCCTCCCCATGAGACCCCTCTCTAGGAACAAAATGTGTTCGATAACCTCCCAAACATAGAGGGGCTTCCTGAGGGGCAACAAACTGCCAAGAAGAGCACCATCTTTCCTCTCCCCGAGATATAGCCAATCGTAGAGATGATCCCTGTGCCCATGAGGAAGGTAAAGTAGACTCCGAGGAAGCCCCATCCCAAAGAAGGACAAAGCTCTAGACAGTAAGAGGTTCAAGGCAGACATGAGGCCGTGGGAAGGTGTTCGGGTATCTGTAAGGCCCCTACCAAGATCATGAAGTCATACAGAGCAAAGCAAAGAATGCTGGCCCTAAGGGAGGTCAGGCAAATGCAGAAGACCACCAACAACTTGATCTCATGTGCTCCCTTCCAACGTGTGATATGGGAGATAGCACAGGGATACAAGGACAACGTGCACTTTAGCATAGGAGCTATGGGGGTGCTCCAAGAGGCTGTGAAGCAAGTGACCACCGCTCTATTCGAGGATGCCAACTTGTGTGCCATCCATGCAAAGCACATCACGGTCATGGAGCGAACACAAATTTGAATTCTTAGAACTAAGAGTAGAACTATCACGAGCTCTTCAACACAAATTTGAATTCTTACAACTAAAAGTAGAACTATCATGAGCAAGAGCGACAAATAAGATTTGACTTACTATCACGAGCAAGAGCGACAAATAAGATTTGACTTACGAGAAGAAGGAAAGGGACTTACAAGAAGAATGAAAGGGACTTATGAGAAGAAAGTATCAAGAAGAATGTTGAACACAAATTTGAATTCAAAAGGAACGTAGGAGAAGAAAGTATCAAGAAGAATGTTGAACACAAATTTGAAATTTCCTTCTCTTTTTTAAATATTCAAATTTATGCATGGGAGGAGTGGGCTAGTTTTTCTTATATATACTCTTCTTTCCGTTCATTCATTCTCATTCTCTCCTCATTTCATTGAAGCAACCAAGAGCAGAAGAGAAAGGATAAGCAGAGCCTTACTTTTTTCACTTTTTCTAGGTACTTGCATTCTTTTTCATTCGTCTTGTAATTCTTTTTCTTTACTTACAATTCTTTTTCAATTAGTTTCTTGTTAAAGTTTTCGAGTTTTATTTCTTAAAATTCGTCTTGTAATTCTTTTTCTTTACTTACAATTCTTTTTCAATTAGTTTCTTGTTAAAGTTTTTGAGTTCTATTTGAATTAATTTTTTATTGAAATTTCTGTTCTAAATTTAAAAAGAGAGATAGAGAGAAAGAGAGAGCTAGAGAGAGAGAGGAGAGAGTGTGAGAGAGATAGCACTAGATTAAGAGAGAAAAGAAAGGAGGGAGAGAAAGTAGGCGAGAGAGAGAGAGAAAGAGAGAGAGAGAGAGAGAGAGAGAGAGAGAGAGAGAGAGAGAGAAGAGAGAGAGAGAGAGAGTGAGAGAGAGAGAGAGAAAGAGAGAAAGAGAGAGAGAGATTAAGAGAGAGAAGAGGGGTGGAGGGAGAGAGAGAAAACTCTTGGCAGCCGTGGCAGCTAGAGGAGGGGGGTTTTTTAGAAGGCATTACAATTCTTTTTAAATTAGTTTCTTATTTGAGTTTTTGAGTTCTATTTTAATTAGTTTCTTATTTATATTTGAGTTTGTCAATTTGAGAAATGAGAGAGAATAGGGAGGGAGAGAAAGAGAGAGGAGAGAGGGAAAGAGAGAAATTAAGAGAGAGAAGAGGGGCTCTTGGTGGCCATGGTCGCCAAAGGGAGAGAGAGAATAGAAATGAGAGAGAGAATGAGAAATGAGAGAGGAGTAGGAAGGGAGAGAAAGAGAGAGAGGAGAGAGGGAGAGAGAGAGAGAGAGAGATTCAGAGAGAGAAGAGGGGCTCCTTAAATGAGAGAGAAGAGTAGGGAGGGAAAGAAAGAGAGAGAGGAGAGAGGGGGAGAGATATTAAGAGAGAGAAGAGGGTCTCCTGGCGGCCGTGGCTGCTAGAGAGAGGGAGACAGTAGGGAGAGAGAGGGAGAGAGAGAGAAAGAGAGAGAGAAAGAGAAAGAGGGAGAGAGAGGGAGAGAGAGAGAAGTTTAAGAGAATGAAACGTGGCGAGAGGAGAGAGGGAAAGAGAGAAATTAAGAGAGAGAAGAGGGGCTCTTCGCGGCCATGGCCGCCAAAGGGAGAGAGAGAATGAGAAATGAGAGAGAAGAGTAGGGAGGGAGAGAAAGAGAGAGAGGGAGAGAGACAAGAGATTAAGAGAGAGAAGAGGGGCTCCTTAAATGAGAGAGAAGAGTAGGGATGGAAAGAAAGAGAGAGCTGAGAGAGGGAGAGAGAGAAGAGAGTCTCCTGGCAGTAATGAGAGAGGAGTAGGGAGGGAAAGAAAGAGAGCTGAGAGGGAGAGAGAGATTAAGAGTGAGAAGAGAGTCTCCTGGCGGCTGTGGCTACTAGAGGGAGGGAGAGAGTAGGGAGGGAGAGGGAGAGAGAGAGAGAGAAGAGAGGAGGGAGACATAGGGAGAGAGAAAGAGAGAGAGGGAGAGAGAGAGAGAGAAAGAGAGAGAGGGAGAGAGAGGGAATGAAACTTCTGTGCTAGAGGGAGGGAGAGAGTAGGGAGGGAGAGGGAGAGAGAGAGAGAGAGAGAGAGAAGAGAGGAGGGAGACTTAGGGAGAGAGAAAGAGAGAGAGGGAGAGAGAGGGAGAGAGAGAGAAAGAGAGAGAGAGAGAGAGATGAGAGAGAAGAGAGGAGGAAGACTTAGGGAGAGAGAGAGGGAGAGAGAATGAAACTTCTAGCAACCGTGGCTGCCAAGAGAGGGAGGTAGAGAGAGAGAGAGAGAGAGAGAGAGAGAGAGAGAGAGAGAGAGAGAGATAGAGAGAGAGAGAGAGACTTCTCGCGGCCGTGGCTGCCAAGGGAGGGAGGGAGGGAGAGAGAGAGAGAGAATGAGAAATGAGAGAGAAGAGGGGAGGGAGAGAAAGAGAGATTAAGAGTGAGAAGAGGGACAGAGGCGAGAGAGAAAGGGAGAGAGGGAGGGAGGGAGGGAGGGAGGAAGGCTGCGAGAGATTAAGAGAGAGAATTCAGAGAGAGAGAGAGAGACATAGAGAGGGAAAGAATGACAAATCCTAGTGGCCAAGAGGATAGAGGTAGGGAGGTAGAGAGGCTAAGAGAGAGAGAGAGAGAGAGGGAGAGAGAGAGAAGAGGAGAGAGAGAGAGAGAGAAATAATTACAAATCCTAGGGAGAGAGAGAGAGATAAAGAGAGAGAATGATAAATCTTAGCCGCCATGGGAGGGAGAGAAAGAGAGACACGAGATAAACTAAGAGAGAGAATGAGTGGGATGAGGATAGAGAGGGAGACACATAAGAGTTGTCATAGAGAGAGAGAGAGAGAGAGAGAGAGAGAGAGAGAGAGAGAGAGAGATTAAGAGAGAGAATGAGGTGTCTTGACTATGGCTACAGAGAGAATTAGGAGTCGAGAGAGAGAGACAGAAAGTAAAGAGAGAGTTTTATATATTTACATGTTTTATATTATACTTTGAAAAAATTATAAAAGAGTGAATTTATGGTTTGTTTTAAAGGTGAGATAATATTTTTATATATATTCATCTTTTAAATTGAAAAATGTTAACTTTTCTTTAGATACTTGTTCTTCATTTCTCTCACATGCAGGTTTAGCCTCTACATCAAAACCCCTTCTTTTGCATATTTAAGCCTCTTAAACCCCAGCACATTAAAATCAACACAGAAAAAGAAATTATTTATTGCTTTTCTTCGCTTCGGTTGGTTTAGCATAGTTTAGCATAGATTAGATTGCCTTAGAGGAGAGACAATTCTCCAAGTTGCCAATCGACGAAGCCATGCTCAAATTTTTCTAACTAGTTCCTAATCGTTGTCAGTCCCTTCGCTCACATGCGGTTTAACACTCACTACTACAGACAGATCCTATTGCGACGTTTACATACCAACGTTTAGTGCCCGCTTAGCGTTAATCGTCAGTATGAAAAGCGGGTTTCGTAAAGCATCGCTATATAGCGGCTCTTGCTAAAAGTCGCTATATAGCGACTATTATAAAGGTTGCCATATAGTGACTTTTAAGTGTCGCTATATAGCGACACTGATATACTATTTTATAGCGAGGTTTTTCCAGAGAGTTTTTTTTTAATATAGGCCTTAAAAGTTAGTTTTTTCCAATGAAATTTTTTTAAAAATTTTCATACATGTTTGAGCTCATAGAGAATTAAAAAATGAGAGCATGTACATCAAGCCTTTGAAGCTCATATATTCATGTCCAAGTTTGAGATGAGAAAAATCAATTAAGAGCATTTACATCAACTGTTTCATCTTGAGCCAAGTCTAAGGTGCAAACAAGTCTATCTCCAACTCTATACCGAGTTGATCTCCTATATCATCATCGTACTCTAGCATCGTACGTTCACCTAAAAGTATTTGATCATCTTCTTCAATAAAGTGTGGTGATTCTTGATGATTGTTGTCTTCTTCCTCATTATCATGATCTCCATCTTCTTCCCGTGCGATGTTGTTATGCGCATCTTCCTCTTGGCTCATATGGTGATCTACATCTTCTTCGCTAGATTCATCAATTAGATCCGGCATTGGTAGTGGCATCTCCATATCCACATCTCGATCTTCAAAAATTTGCTTACTTCATGGTGCAACTTGGATCACGTACCACCATCTTAGATCAGAACGATCCGGATGAAAAACCACCTATATTGAAGATGGGTGCCAAATGTCGTCAATTATGTATACGAAATTATGCTCAAGTACATATATCAATGGACTTTAAAAATGAAAGCTTCGATTAATTAAATCATTAGTATGCACCTGCTCACAGTGCTTGGAAAGAACAAAAGTATCACTTGCATCGGTCCAATGTTTGGTGGAGTCTATTGCAAAGAGACCACTACTATCTTTTCTCACTATCACATGGGGACTGTTGTAAATAGTTCTAAACCATTTTACATCAAGAATGAAAATAGTAAATCGTCTAAAATCAATTTCATGGATGTCGCGTATGGTTCCACAATAATCCAACTGTGAGGAGAGAAGATTGGTATCTAAAGCACTTGCTCGGCTATCTTGTGTAAAGTTAGCCATGACTCCACAATCATACGTGACTCTCTTTGAATCGATGCGTTCCACGCGAAAATGTCATCCATATGACCATAATGCACTGTACTTTTTGTACTATAAAAGAGCATCATTAAAACAATGAAGATGCATATATTTTATAGCATATATTGCCACAAATAATTACTTAATTACATCAAGAGGTAAGAAACTTACATGCACCATACATCCAGATGATAACTCTCGCTCGCGCTCGTTCATTGTCTCTCCATCACGTTCGGCTTTACGTAGAGCTAGTTGTAGCCAATCAAGTGACATGTGAGTAGGGAGAAGAGCCAGATCCCGTGGATATGGTTGTGATCTATTGTACATTACTCTGAATCTCATCCTTGCATTTATTATTTCTGCTTTGTGACTTTATATCTATCAATCCACTTCTGCATCTCAAGGCTATTGAGGATACAAAACTTATTGAATTTCTCCATTTGCTCTTCACTCATCTTTCTTTCAATACCTTTTCCTTAGGGAACCTCACCAATGATGTGATCATCATCCTTGTTGTGCCAAGCTTGTGACATATCGGGATTCGTGGATGCAAGAAACTCTGTGATATATACTAATGACTCTTGCACAAGCCATCCCTCTACCATGCTTGCTTTCGGTCTTGCTCTTTGTCTTACAAATCCCTTTAAAGTTTTCATAAACCGCTCGAGAAAAACCATCCATCGACTATGAACGGTACCTGCTATAGCCACCTCATCAACTATGTGCACAAGCAAGTGGACTTGAGTTGTCATAATGCTCGAGGGAAAGTGCTTCTCAAGCAAGCATACGGCTTCGATGGATTCCACCCTAGCCTTCTCGATGCTGGATATAGAGATCTCTTTTTGAGATATCCACCTATTTCACATGTCCATGTAAGATATTTTCATAATCAGTCTATAGATTAATCAGCTTAAATTGAAGAAAATACATAATGCGATTTGATAGTAAGCATACCTCACAATACCACAGATCTTGAATATAGCATTTCTAACATCTTCTTGTAAGCACCCTTTTATTGTAATTGGGAGGATGAACTATCAAAGCAACAATGAAGTCATGTCAACAATATAACATAATAATAATTACGCTAACGCATCACGATTATCGGTACACTAATTCTACTTAGAATACCTATAAGACCTTGTGCCAATCATGGGACTTGAGCCCACTAAGTTTATTGTCCTTTGAAAATGCTCCTTTCAAGCAACGCATGTACCCTGTCGGTGTTTGAAAAGAGGCAATGTCTGCCTTGACCGCTGCCTCCTTCCTCGTAGAGAGGATCCACGTTGCCTTCGGGAGGACAACTTTTCCCGAAGCATGCACTTGGGGCCACAAACGAGACATCCTATTCATAGCACACAAGTCTTCTTGCACTCCTCTCGAGTCCTTGGAACCAACCAAGTGTGCCCAAATAGTAGCCCCCACATTCTTGAAGATATGCATGGGATCCAAGAGATGATTGATTTGTAACTGACCCCAATAAGGAAGCTCATGAAAGATCGATAGCCTCTTCATACCAGGAGGAGGTTCCTCTCCATTCGCCCTCCAAGCTTGAATCCAGTCACTTGCCTTCAAATATGATGGTGGTGGATCAAGCTAACCTCCATGTGCGAGATGGTCGAGCAGAAGGTATCGAGCATGACCTTCATAAACATTTTTTCTCATATGTTTGGAGTAGCGTGCAAGCGATTTCAGAGCTGGTCCACAAACAGGACAAGCATGGTACCCACTTGTAACAAGTCTTGCATGCGTGCATGAATGTGTTAGTACAAGACATGCGTGTGAAAGAGAGTCAAAAAAGCATAATCCCTCATTGTACATGTAAAGACACAACCACATTTCTGCGCACTCTCCATATCCTCGGTAGTCGTGCATGGTCCACATCAAGATACCCCTGACCAAAATATCATTGTTATGTCTAGGAGCTCTGGAAATATCAAAGACCTCCACTCCTCTCCATAATATCTGTAACTCCTCTATCAAAGGTGCCATAAACACGTCCATGTTTTTTGCCTTGTACTTTCCTGGCACAAGTAGTGCAAGCATGAGGTGTCCCTTTTTCATTGTTAGCCATGGTGGGATATTGTAATTCACCATGACTATGGGCCATGTCAACCAAGATGTCGAGCGTAACCCAAAAGGATTCACGCCATCCATGGCTAGCCCAAGATGTAAGTTGTGTGGCTCCCTCGTAAAGTCTAGCCACTGATTATCTATGTGCTTCCAAGCTGCACAATCTGTGGGAATCCTCAATGTATCATCAGTGGACTGATGAGATGCATGCCATGTCATCAACTCCGCTATGGATTTGCATCGAAACATGTGTTGTATTCTTGTAATGATGGGAAAGTGTCTCAAGACCTTTACTGGTATCTGCTCACCCTGCAAGTCATCTCTATATCGTTGTTCCCCACACTTTGGACAACTTGTTGAGAGTTCACGCTCAACATCATGTGATCATGTGTGCATAGCACCATCACGTGATCATATGTGCATAGCAGTAACCTTATAGAGTGCTATAAAGGAAAAGGTTAGATCCCCTAACCCTAACCCTAAAAGGGTTTGTATATATGCTATTTTTTCAACTAAATCTAGTGTACAGTTAGTCATTTGTGCTGTGCTTTCTAGCTGTGCCCTCTCTCCTCATCTCCACTCTTCTCCTCTCCCCTCTTCATATTTTGTCATGGTATCAGAGCTCCCTTGTCTTCCGCTGAGACATTGAGATTCTTGAGAGTGTGAAAGAGATTGTGAGATTGAGAGTTCTCTTGAGTGATTGTGAGATTCTTCCCTTCACTTCCATTGAGTGATAGAGAAATTTCTGTCCATCTGAGAAGAATTTTCGTCCATGAGAGATTTCCGTTAATCTCCTTCCATTTGATTCATTGTTTCATTGAGAGATTCTTATTGTGAGAGAGAGAGATTTCTTTTTTCTGAGTGAGAGAGGATTTCCGTCAAGAGTTCCTTGAGAAATTTCTTGTTTCAAATATTTCCATTGAGAGGCAAGCGACCTTGCTCATGCTATAGGAATTCTCTATGATAGTCTTCACTTTCATGTTTTCCTTCACTACCTCGGCAACTGCAGTGAGGAGCTCGGATTCAGTAGTGGGAAAAACAACTTTGGATGCTTTGCATGGCATTCTGTCTACCCAGACTCCTCGTAAAAGCGAAAGAGCGGATCCTGTCTCTGCCACTATTTGTTGGGTGTTAAGGAGCTCGAACTTCTCGATTTGCTGTGTTAAGGCCTTATTGTACTACTCCAGCCGTTGCTAAGCTCTAGCAACTGCCATCAATAGCTCTCTTCTGCTCTTCAAATGACAGCCATGCACACACAGCCCAACGAAGCAGCCGCTTGTAGCCCTCAACTCAGCGGCCAAACAGTGGCTCTCCTTGTTCAATGCCCTGCATGCAAAGCCAAAACAATGAAGCCTTAGCCTCTCCAACAAGAGCAGCGCACAGCCCTGCGACCTCAGTCTAGCAAGCAACCGGCTGCCTCCTCCTCGCAACCAACATTGCTCCAACTGTGTAGAGAGCATCACTCATGATGGCCAACCTCCAAAGCCTTCATGGACAAAGCAACGATATACTCCAAATGCCCCGCCAACTAGCCCACGGGCTACTCTACCAGCCAATGCCAATTGTCCTCAATGAGTCGCAAGAGCTTCTCTTGCATTGGTAACTCCCAGCACCAGCGAGCAGCCAATGGACATCTCCAAGCTTCCAAACCTTCTCCAAACGGGCTCCCGGCTCCTGCCAGTCCACCGACAGCTCCATCCACGCCAGTGGCTCCCGTTACACCACACCAAGCGACGGCCGACTGTCGCCCGCCTAGCTCCAGCTCCAAAGCGCTCCATCTCCATTGACTTCAAGGCGCCACATCCAAACAGTGGATGATGGAGAAGATGATGGAATCTTAAAGATTCTATCAGCATCTTGTGAAGATTCTAGCCTTACAAAGCTTGGGCCATAGGTTCCCACGTGAGTCCTTATCCACTGGACACGTCATCACCTTATCTCCAACTGCCATGTCAGCAGTCCACCAGTGAGGCTACCACATCATCAACCACGTCACCCTGCCAGCTTAGTTGCCACATCATCAGTGCCATGTAGGTTGCCACATCAACAGACACATCATCTTGCCATGTCATCAGTGCCATGTCATCAGCCACATCACTTGCCACATCATTAGTGACACATCATCAGCCACATCACCTGTGCCATGTCATCAATGACACATCACTTGTGCCACATCACCTGTGCCATGTCATCAGGGACACATCATCAGTGCAACATCAGCATTGCCACATCACCTTGCTAACATCATCTGTGCTGCCTCAGCACTGCCACCTCAGTAGTCCAGCTAGCACTAACCCTCTGCAGGCATAGTCCCTTGCCAGGCACACTGTGCACACACTGCATGTGCATACTCCTACCACCTCAGCACAGAGCTTCACTGGCACACCTCTTGCTAGGCACAGTGCCACATCATCACTGTATGTGACTCACAGTGACCTCGGGGGGGTCACTATCTATAAACCCTCTATATCACGTGCGTTCAAGGCCTATATTTAAAGTCCCTTATCTGTAAAAAATTTCATTAATAAAATGTACCCCTTTTCTATACAAATCTGTAAATTTTTTCCAAAACTATTTTAAATAGTCCCTTATGTATATTTATTTCTGTAAATTTTAGAAATAAAAAAAATCCTTCTGTTGAACTCACGTGATAGGGTTACATATGATGAGTGACCCCCCCGAGACAGTGACACATCATCATTGAGCACCATTTGCACTCCTTTTGCGCCTCCACCTAGATCAAGTCGTATCTCTTGATCTAGGAAGAATTTGAGAGCGCTCCAAAAAGAAAAGTCACTCGTTTTTTTGTGCTCTACGTGCTTGTCACATCACATGCACATTTCGGTGCAAGTTACACTCACATTTGAGCCTTGCTGACAAAACCACTTCCTTCACGCACATTTGCCTCTCCATCGACGCATCTGACCTAGCACTTAAAAAGAACAAAAGAAAAGGAATTATTTGTTGTTCTTTCATTGATCGACGGTTGGTTTAGATCTAGATCAGAGTAGACTAGATTGCCATAGAGGGGACGCTTTGAATTTCCCCAAGTTGCCAATCTACACCATGCCCGAAATTCTCGACTAGTACCTACTCGGAGTCAGTCCATACGCTCACATCCAATTTCACATCATTACATTACCTGAAACCTTACGTTCATCAGTTCAGTGAGTAGACTTCAGAGTTTAGAGGCATTGCAGATTGATTCAGTAGGCAGATAGCACTTGATTTCACACACACATGCCACCATTGTAAAGCCTATTCGGCTATCTCACGGCATTGTGCACATCATTTTCGGCCTTGTAAAGCCTCTTGGCTATTCCCGGCATCATTGCCACACGCCTTGTAACACAAATCAGATTTTATATACTGCAGTTCAACACAAATCAGATTTTATATACTGCAGTTCTATCTTCACCAACGGTATAGAGATTTCACTTGGCATCTTTAGTGTATTTGCAGTTGATCCATACAAAGATTTTTCAGGACACTTTTTGAGTACATTTTCTTGCACCATGTTGACTAGCAACCTCAATTTGGAGGCATCTGCTAAGTTAGACAACTCCAATTATGGTACATGGAAATACCGAATGGAGACCACCCATTCTTGTGCTTCAGGACAAATGGGAGTATGTCGATGGATCTACACCGAGACCATTGGCCAATCCAGCCACCAGTAGCTCTACTCCATCTGTTGTCACATGAGCACCAGCAACGGGATCTACATCTACACAAATAGTTTCCGCACCAGTAGCAGATCTTGCCATTGCCTGAGCTCAAGCAGAATGGGATAAGAAAGACAAGTATGCCTATCATCTGATCAAGCAAAATGTGCAAGATGTCATGCTAGGAGAGACTATGAATCCCATAGAAATGGTTCAAGTAATCCTGAATGGACTAGGAGAAGGATACGAGAATCTAGTCTAGAGTATTGCCATCCAATGGCAAATTCCAACACTAGAAGAACTTCAGTCAGTTCTACTTGGTGAAGAACTCAGGACTCAGGCCATTCAAGCACGTAAAGGTCATTCTAATGATCAGGCATTCACAGCTTCAGACAGAAGTAGAGGCAAAGGCAGGATCAGAGGTAGATCATATCAGAAAAGTGGTCATCATCAACAAAATCAAAGTCAGAATCAGCATCAGCATCATCCTCAGCAACATCAAAGTCAGCAAAGAGGAAATTATTCCAATCGAGGAAGATTCCAAGGACGAGGAATGCATCCACCAATGTGTCAAAAATTCAGTGCAACTACTGTCACAAGTTTGGACACTATGAAAGAGATTGTTGCAAGAAGCAGTACGACCAAGGCGGTCAATCCACAGTAATCGAGGGAATTCTCGAGGAAGAGGAAATCATCGTGGTGGACATTCTAGTCACAGTCATTTTGTAAATGAACATGGAAACACTACAAGGCATAGGCCATTTTCCGACGGAAATACCGACGCTTTTTACATTAAAATTTTTTTTCACGGGCGCAAAGGTCGCTATAAAAGTCATTAAAATCGTCGGAAAAGGAGCGTCGCTATAAACCGTCGCTATATAGCGATGCTGGTAATCGTCGCTATATAGCGACGATGCAAACGTCGCTATATAGCGACGATAAAAATGTCGCTATATAGCGACACTGTTAATCGTCGCTATATAGCGACACTGGTAAACGTCGCTATATAGCGACGATTAACAGAAGTAAAAAAAAGGGTTAGTGGGGCTAAACAGGGCTTCCTTTTGGCCCTATTTAGCCCCACTAATCCTTTTTTTTTTTTTGTAATTACAAAAGAAAGTTTTTTATAACAAAATTTCCCTTGCTTGCAGGGTGATACAAAATTGTTCTTGTGAACGATGAGGAAGAAATGCATATACATATACAACTGTGTTTGTAACAAAATTACCCTGTGAAAGGGCGATACAAAATTGCTCTAACGAGCGGATATACAAAATGCTACTACCACTACTAATCCAAATCCGAATCCGAATCGTCTTGTTGGCCTGTTCCCTGGTCCTCGGCACCTGCGTCTTCTCCCTCGTCCCCGACACCTGCGTCTTCTCCCTCGTCCTCGGCACCTGCATCCGATCCTTTCCCCTGTTGATCGCTCATCTCTGATGATGGGATGCTTGAGCTTTGACCCTAAGAGTGAACCATATAAATCGAAAATTAGATTGGAACTTAAATTAAAAAGTGAGATTACAAGTAGGAGTAAACTTATACCATGCGAGCAGCCACCTCAGCCCAATCGACTGTCGCTCCCATTGCCTCTTGCTCAATGAACCACGGCTTTGTTCCTATTCGAAATGCGCGCCGCGTCTCTGCATCCGTAGGAAGACGACCCATCGCAGCTTGCTGTGGATCCAATTTACGAGAGTTAGAGTTAGCTAAAGTGCATGTAATATGTAAGTAAAACAAATAGAACAATACATTAAATGGGAAGAAGTAGACTTACCACGGTTGCCTCGAACGCATACCGTCCGCCTGCACCAAAGTGCGAAGTACCTACGACGTCCAGCCGTCTCTTCGCAGCCCTCCTCTGACCCTCGAACATTTCGGGATGGTCCCTATGTTGCTTCTTGAAGTACTTCCAATCAGCTTTGTCTGCCCAGCTGGGTTTAGCCAACCCCTTTGTAATGGAAGTACGCATGGTTGATCTGCGATGCTTTAGGACCAAACCCATGCGCTCGAGCATATAATTGTTATTAAACTCCACATTTGGCGGATTAGGATATCTTTGTTTTAACTCATCGATCACCGCCTGCTTCTTTTGGGCATCTTGATACCGCCAATCAATATTTATGCCGCTCTTGAAGTGATGACTCATCAACCGCCTCATGGCAGCCATCACTGCTTTGCCCTTTTTGTCTTCTACGGCAGATGTGATTTGATAGGAGAGATCCCCTGATGAGTAAGGGGGACTGACGGTAGCAGAGTCTGAAGGAGTGGAAGCTGCACGACCGCCGGATCGAGGAGTAGTTATGGGAGTAGGAGAGGGAAAGGGACCTGACTGATACTGTGTCTCCGGACCAAGTGGAGACCTAAAGGAGCGTGAGTGTGCTGACTCGTCTACATCTCCTGAGTCAGCACAACATGAGCCGCCCATCCTACTCTTCCTTCCCTTGCGGGAGGCATGCGCAGGTGATGATCCCGCAGTCGAAGGGGTGCGAGGGGATGGCTGGGCAGTACGTCCACCCGTCGGTGTAGGGGAAGGAATTGCGGAGGTCCTCTGAGAGAGCAGAGAGAAGAATCTCGCTGCCTCCTCATCGCTCATCTGCGCTACAAACTCGTCGGGAGTCCCGACAAAGCCATGCGCGGCTAGCAAAGAAGTCCCCTGAGGGGTAGTCGCAGTGCTACGTGGAAGAGGGGTCGGACTAGGGGTAGTCACAGTGCTAGGACCGAGAGGAGTCAGAGTCCTCGGGGTAGTCGCCTGAGAGGAATCAAAGTCTTCTGGAGCATATAGATCGTGAGCTCTCCTCCTGCGAGGCTGTCCGTACTCGTCCGATGAGTGACGTGATCCCATGTCTAACATAGACACAAACACGAAAACAGAAAACAAAAAACAAACATGAGCATTCTCATAGGCATAGGCATAGGCAAGAAGAAAGAAGCGGGAAAGGAAAGAAGAGGGAAAGGAAAGAGGGAAAGATAAGAGGGAAAGAAGATGTAAAGGAAAGAAAAGAATGAGAATGAGGAAATAGAGAATGAGAGAAGGGGGAAATAGAGAAGGGGAAAGAGATGAGGGAAAATAGAGAAGGAGAGAAGGGGGAAATGAGAGAAGGGGGAAATAGAGTGGGAAATAGAGAATGAGCTTATGCAAAAATAGAGAATGAGCTTATGCGGATCTCATTCTCTATTTCCGCATAAGCTCATGCATAAGCATGAGCTTATGCGGAAACTTAAGAAGCTCATGCACATGCATGAGCATAAGCATGAGCTTATGCTTAAGCATAGGCATCGGAAATAGAGAAGGAGCTTATGCATAAAATAGAGAATGAGTTTCCGCATGCTTATGCTCATGCGGAAAAAGAGAAGGAGCTTATGCAGAAAAAGAGGAGAGAAGCATAAGCTTCTCTCATTCTCTATTTCCGCATAAGCTCCTTCTCTTTTTCTGCATGAGCTTATGCTTATGCTCATGGGTGAGCATGAGCTTATGCTCATGTTTCCGCATATGCTCACGCGAAAGAGAAAGAGAAAGAGCTTATGCGGAAAAGAGAAAGAGCTTATGCGGAAACTCATTCTCTATTTCCGCATAAGCTCCTTCTCTTTTTCCGCATGAGCTTATGCTTATGCTCATGGGTGAGCATGAGCTTATGCTCATGTTTCCGCATATGCGAAAATAGAGAATGAGAGAAGCATAAGCTTCTCTCATTCTCTATTTCCGCATAAGCTCACACAAAAGAGAAAGAGAAAGAGCTTATGCGGAAAAAGAGAAAGAGCTTATGCGGAAACTCATTCTCTATTTCCGCATAAGCTCCTTCTCTTTTTCCGCATGAGCTTATGCTTATGCTCATGGGTGAGCATGAGCTTATGCTCATGTTTCGGCATATGCAGAAATAGAGAATGAGAGAAGCATAAGCTTCTCTCATTCTCTATTTCTGCATATGCTCACGCAAAAGAGAAAGAGAAGGAGCTTATGCGGAAAAAGAGAAGGAGCTTATGCGGAAACTCATTCTCTATTTCCGCATAAGCTCCTTCTCTTTTTCCGCATGAGCTTATGCTTATGCTCATGGGTGAGCATGAGCTTATGCTCATGTTTCCGCATATGCGGAAATAGAGAATGAGAGAAGCATAAGCTTCTCTCATTCTCTATTTCCACATATGCTCACGCATATGCGGAAACTTACGCATAAGCTCATGCTCATGCATGAGCATAAGCATGAGCTTATGCTCATGCGGATATAGAGAAGGAGCTTATGCGGAAAGAGAGAAGGAGCTCATGCGGAAAAAGAGAAGGAGCTTATGCGGGAAAAGAGAAGGAGGTTATGCAGAAAAAGAGAATGAGAGAAGCATAAGCTTCTCTCATTCTCTATTTCCGCATAAGCTTATGCGGAAACTTACGCATAAGCTCATGCACCATAAGCATGAGCTTATGCTTATGCTTATGCTTAAGCATAAGCATAAGCATAAGCTCATGCTTATGGTCATGCGGAAATAGAGAATGAGCTTATGCTCATGCGGAAATAGAGAAGGAGCTTATGCGGAAAAAGAGAAGGAGCTTATGTGGAAAAAGAGAATGAGAGAAGCATAAGCTTATGCGGAAACTTGCACAAGAGCTCATGCTCATGCATGAGCATAAGCATGAGCTTATGCTTATGCTTATGCTTAAGCATAAGCATAAGCATAAGCTCATGCTTATGCTCATACAGAAATAGAGAAGGAGCTTATGCGGAAAGAGAGAAGGAGCTCATGCGGAAAAAGAGAAGGAGCTTATGCTCATGCGGAAATAGAGAAGGAGCTTATGCGGAAAGAGAGAAGGAGCTTATGCGGAAACTTACGCATAAGCTCATGCTCATGCATGAGCATAAGCATGAGCTTATGCGTAAGTTTCCGCATAAGCTTAAGCATAAGCATAAGCTCATGCTTATGGTCATGCGGAAATAGAGAATGAGCTTATGCTCATGCGGAAATAGAGAAGGAGCTTATGCGGAAAAAGAGAATGAGAGAAGCATAAGCTTCTCTCATTCTCTATTTCCGCATAAGCTTATGCGGAAAAAGAGAATGAGAGAAGCATAAGCTTCTCTCATTCTCTATTTCCGCATAAGCTTATGCGGAAACTTGCGCATAAGCTCATGCTCATGCGGAAATAGAGAAGGAGCTTATGCGGAAAGAGAGAAGGAGCTTATGCGGAAACTTACGCATAAGTTCATGCTCATGCATGAGCATAAGCATGAGCTTATGCTTATGCTTATGCTTATGCTCATGCGGAAATAGAGAAGGAGCTTATGCGGAAAGAGAGAAGGAACTTATGCGGAAAAAGAGAATGAGAGAAGCATAAGCTTCTCTCATTCTCTATTTTCGCATAAGCTTATGCGGAAACTTACGCATAAGCTCATGCTCATGCATGAGCATAAGCATGAGCTTATGCTTGAGCTTATGCGTAAGTTTCCGCATAACCTCCTTCTCTTTTCCCGCATAAGCTCCTTCTCTATTTCCACATGAGCATAAGCTCTTTCTCTTTTTCCGCATGAGCATAAGCATGAGCTCATGCTTATGCTCATGTGGAAAAAGAGAAAGAGCTTATGCTCATGTGGAAATAGAGAAGGAGCTTATGCGGGAAAAGAGAAGGAGGTTATGCGGAAACTTACGCATAAGCTCAAGCTCATGCATGAGCATAAGCATGAGTTTATGCTCATGCTTATGCTTAAGCATAAGCATAAGCATAAACATAAGCTCATGCTTATGCTCATGCGGAAATAGAGAAGGAGCTTATGCTCATGCGGAAAAAGAGCTTATGCGAATGAGAGAAGGGGGAAATAGAGAAGGGGGAATGAGAGAAGCATAAGCATAAGAGAATAAGAGGGAAAGGAAATAGAGAATAAGAGGGAAAGGAAAGAGAGAAGGGAAAAGAGAGAGGGGGAAAGAGAGAAGGGGGAAAGAGAGAATAAGAGAAGAGGGAAAAAAGAGAAGGGGGAAAAATGAGAAAAAGAGAAGGGGGAAGAGAGGGTTCCTACGCCCATCACTGCAGCTAGCGCTTAAGGCGCTAGCTGCAGGCCAATGCAAATAACAAAAATATTAAATGGAAAGAAGAGGAAGCACTTACGCTCATGCGGAAATAGAGAAGGAGCTTATGCGGAAAGATAGAAGGAGCTTATGCGGAAAAAGAGAATGAGAGAAGCATAAGCTTCTCTCATTCTCTATTTTCGCATAAGCTTATGCGGAAACTTACGCATAAGCTCATGCTCATGCATGAGCATAAGCATGAGCTTATGCTTATGCATAAGCATAAGCATAAGCTCATGCTTATGCTCATGCGGAAAAAGAGAACATGCTTATGCTCATGCGGAAATAGAGAAGGAGCTTATGCGGGAAAAGAGAAGGAGCTTATGCGGAAAAAGAGAATGAGAGAAGCATAAGCTTCTCTCATTCTCTATTTCCGCATAAGCTTATGCGGAAACTTACGCATAAGCTCATGCTCATGCATGAGCATAAGCATGAGCTTATGCTTATGCTTATGCTTAAGCATAAGCATAAGCATAAGCTCATGCTTATGCTCATGCGAAAATAGAGAATGAGAGAAGCATAAGCTTCTCTCATTCTCTATTTCCGCATAAGCTTATGCGGAAACTTACGCATAAGCTCATGCTCATGCGGAAATAGAGAATGAGCTTACATGGAAAAAGAGAAGGAGCTTATGCAGAAAAAGAGAAGGAGCTTATGCAAAAAAAGAGAAGGAGCTTATACGGAAACTTATGCATAAGCTCATGCTCATGCATGAGCATAAGCATGAGCTTATGCTTATGCTTATGCTTAAGCATAAGCATAAGCATAAGCTCATGCTTATGCTCATGCGGAAATAGAGAAGGAGCTTATGCGGAAAGAGAGAAGGAGCTTATGCGGAAAAAGAGAATGAGAGAAGCATAAGCTTCTCTCATTCTCTATTTTCGCATAAGCTTATGCGGAAACTTATGCATAAGCTCATGCTCATGCATGAGCATAAGCATGAGCTTATTCTTATGCTTATGCTTATGCATAAGCATAAGCATAAGCTCATGCTTATGCTCATGCGAAAAAAGAGAAGGAGCTTATGCTCATGCGGAAATAGAGAAGGAGCTTATGCGGGAAAAGAGAAGGAGCTTATGCGGAAACTTACGCATAAGCTCATGCTCATGCATGAGCATAAGCATGAGTTTATGCTCATGCTTATGCTCATGCGGAAATAGAGAAGGAGCTTATGCTCATGCGGAAAAGGAGCTTATGCGAATGAGAGAAGGGGGAAATAGAGAAGGGGGAATGAGAGAAGCATAAGCATAAGAGAATAAGAGGGAAAGGAAATAGAGAATAAGAGGGAAAGGAAAGAGAGAAGGGAAAAGAGAGAGGGGGAAAGAGAGAAGGGGGAAAGAGAGAATAAGAGAAGAGGGAAAAAAGAGAAGGGGGAAAAATGAGAAAAAGAGAAGGGGGAAGAAAGGGTTCCTACGCCCATCACTGCAGCTAGCGCTTAAGGCGCTAGCTGCAGGCCAATGCAAATAACAAAAATATTAAATGGAAAGAAGAGGAAGCACTTACCTGTAAAAGTATGTCCCGCTCGGTGTAGTGGACTGGCCCCACAAAAGAGAGAGTATGTCCCGCTCGGTGTAGTGGACTGGCCCTACAAAAGAGAGAAAACAACCCATTTTTTCAAATAAGATGTTAATGGAAAGAGGAGATCACAAAAGCAACTTCTTGAAAGGAGACAAGGAAAGAGATGATTGAGGAGACAAGGAAAGGAGGAGATTGAGGAGACAAGGAGAAAGAGAAGGAAGAGAAATACAGGAAGAAGAGGTGAGTTTCTTTCTTTCTTTCTTGAAATTTCGTTTTTTGTTTCAATCCTTTCTAATCAAGCATGAAAACTAGTTTAAAACTTTAGCAATACAAGTAGAAACACTCACAAAACCAAAGCTAACAAACAAACAACCTACATTGTTGAAACAAACTCACCTTTTGAAGAACTTTCTTTCTGGAAACCAAAGAGGGAAAAAGGAGAGAGAGGGAGTACAAGAGGTAGGAGAAGGGTGAGGAGTGGAAAATAGAGTAGGAGGTTGCTTGGAATAGATGGGAGGTCAGTGAAAATAGGTGGGAGGAGATTTTGGGTTGCTTACTTGAGAGATTAGGAATGGTTTGAGCAAAACACCGCGCGTTTCGGCGTTTCGGGTTTTAACCCACAGCGTCGCTATATAGCGACGCTCTTTCGTCGCTATATAGCGACGTTTTTAATTTAAAGCGTCGCTATATAGCGACACTTACTGTTTATTTTTTTGTGTGGCCTCTTGTGAAGCTCAAACATGCTATGCCTATAATTGTCAATATCTCCTCTTACTATATAGCCTTACTATATAGGATTTTTTGTTTCAATCCTTACTATATAGCGACGTCATTCTTTTTATATAGCCTTAAGAAAAGCTCAAATTAAACATGCTATGCTCATAATTGTGTACATCTCCTCTTCATGCTTATGTTTTGGTTTTATAAGTGTAGATGGAAGGGACGATGATGCGCCAACGCCCGGGAGCACAAGTGGCTTACGGAGAGGTTATATTGTCATTGCACTCATTGCAAGCGAGAAGTACGACATCAACGTCGTATTATCATGCGCCACTTGCGGATGTATGGGGAGGAGCCGGAACCAGTACCCCCCGTTGGTGTTGCACATGTTGATGGATCATCGGTAAGTCAAAGCTATTTAAGTTCGCAATCTTATTGTATACCCGGAATTAGAAGATCTTCTATTTACACGAATGAGCTTATGACAGGATGACGAGGGTGACGAGGGTACACATATACCTTCTCACTTTCAACAAGACTATCGTCTCCCGGATGACGACGAGGGTATGGTCGACATGATGGATTCCATTTTTAGGGGCACTACATCCCACGTACACGTGATGTCAGAGTCTGAGGTGAAAATGCGAGAGTTGCAATCAACACAATTGTACGAGGGTGCCAGGATGTCTAAACTACGTGCTTGTCTCTCAATCTTGAATCTACAAGTACAGTATGGGTGGTCGGATACAAGTGTCTCGGCCTTAATGAGGTTAGCCCTTGCATTAATTTGATTGACTCATTATTTGGATATTGTTTGTTTTGAGAATCATCATTTGGATAGTGTCTTTGTCATAGGTTGCTCCAAAAGATGTTGCCTGCACCAAATACCATGCCCGCATCAAGAGATGAAGCGAAAAAGATGCTAACAATGGTGGGTATGTATTATGATACCATCCATGCTTGCCATAATGATTGTATTCTCTTTCGTCATGAGCATGGAGATTTGGCTAGTTGTCCAAAGTGTGGGGAACAATGATATAGAGATGACTTGCAGGGTGAGAGGATACCGGTAAAGGTCTTAAGACACTTTCCCATCATTGCAAGAATACAACACATGTTTCGATGCAAATCCATAGCAGAGTTGATGACATGGCATGCATCTCATCGGTCCACTGATCACACATTGAGGATTCCCGCAGATTGTGCAGCTTGGAAGCACATAGATAATCAGTGGCCGGACTTTGCGAGAGAGCCACGCAACTTACATCTTGGGCTAGCCATGGACGGCATGAATCCTTTCGGGTTACGCTCGACATCTTGGTCGACATGGCCCATAGTCGTGGTGAATTACAATATCCCACCATGGCTAACAATAAAAAAGGGACACCTCATGCTTGCACTACTTGTGCCAGGAAAGTACAAGGCAAAAAACATGGACGTGTACATGGCACCTTTGATAGAGGAGTTACAGATATTATGGAGAGGAGTGCAGGTATTTGATATTTCCAGAGCTCCTAGGCATACCAATGATATTTTGGTCAGGGGTATCTTGATGTGGACCATGCATGACTACCCAGGATATGGAGAGTGCACAGGTACATGGTTATGTCTTTACATGTACAATGAGGGATTATGCTTTTTTTACTCTCTTTTGCATGCATGTCTTGTACTAACATATTCATGCACGCGTGCAGGACTTGTTACAAGTGGGTACCATGCTTGTCCTGTTTGTGGACCCGCTCTGAAATCGCTTGCACGCTACTCCAAACACATGAGGAAAGATGATCTGATTGTGACAAGAAGCAAGGATAGCTTCATCAGAAAATTGAAACAAGACTTATCTGCAAAGTTCGACAAGAAAGATCTTGGACTTATGCACTATTGTCTTGGAATTGAGTTTTGGAGAGATTCAGATAGCACATTTATGAGTCAGCTCAAGTATGTTGACAGTCTCCTGAAGAAGTTTCATATGGCAGATTGCAAGATTGCAGCCACTCCCATGGAACAGAGTTTGAAACTTACTAAAGATTCAAAAAAGCCTACAGTCAATGACAGATACTACAAGCAGCTCATTGAATCTCTTATATATCTGACAATCACACGGCCAGATATATTTGTTATGCAGTAAGCTCACTAGCACAGTTTGTGGCAAATCCAAAATAGTCTCACTGGAATGCAGCCAAAAGAGTCTTGAGATACATCAGAGGTACAAGACAGTTTGGGATAGAATACAGAGGAAGTCATCCACGATTGCATGGATACTGTGACAGTGACTATGTTGGAGATCATGAGACCAGGAGATCGACACAAGGATATGCATTTTTCCTTGGTCAAGGTGCTATATCATGGTTGTCAAACAAACAACCAACTGTTTCTTTGTCTTCAACTGAAGCAGAATATAGGGCACTCACTACAGGTGCATGTGAGGCTATATGGCTCAGAAGACTATTGTCAGAAATAGATTACTTTGATGAGTCAAAGCCAACAACAATATACTGTGATAATCAATCGGCTCAAGCATTGGCCAAAAATCTAGTATATCACTCCAGGACAAAGCACATTGATGCCAGAGAGCACTTCATCAGAGAAAGAGTGTTACTTGGTGACATCACACTGCAGCATTGTGATAGCAAAGAAAATGTTGCAAACATCTTTACCAAACCACTCAATAAAGAGCTATTCGAGAAACACTGACTAGCTCTTACGTAGAGGAAGGACATTCCCATTAGAGGGGTGTGATGGAATGTAATGCTCAGTCCTTCTCCGATTCCCCAGAGTCATCATCTTCATCTTCATGATGTTGATCTTGAGGGAAGGTGTTGAGAGTTCAAGCTCAACATCACATTGTGATCATGTGTGCATAGCACCATCACGTGATCATATGTGCATAGCACTAACCTTATAGAGTGCTATAAAGGAAAGGGTTAGATCCCCTAACCCTAACCCTAAAAGGGTTTGTATATATTCTATTTTTTCAACTAAATCTAGTGTACAGTTAGTCATTTGTGCTGTGTTCTCTAGCTGTCCCCTCTCTCCTCATCACCACTCTTCTCCTCTCCCCTCTTCATATTTTGTCACAACTAGCCAAATCTCCATGCTCACGATGAAAGAGAATACAATCATTACGGCAAGCATGGATGGTATCATAATCCATACCCACCATTGTTAGCATATTTTTCGCTTCATCTCTTGATGCGGGCATGGTATTTGGTGCAGGCAACATCTTCTGGAGCAAACTATGACAATTCAAAACATACATAGGCTTCGAACAATGATGATTTGGTATACACTATCCAAATGATGATTCTCAAAACAAACAATATCCAAATAATGAGTCAAATTAATGCAAGAGCTAACCTCATTAAGGCCGAGACACTTGTATCCGACCACCCATACTTTACTTGTAGACTCAAGATTGAGAGACAAGCACGTAGTTTATACATCCAAGCACCCTCGTACAATTGTCTTGATTGCAACTCTTGCATTTTGACCTCAAACTCTAACATCACGTGTACATGGGATGTAGTGCCCCTAAAAATGGAATTCGTCATGTCGACCATACCCTCGTCATCATCCGGGAGACTATAGTCTTGCTGAAAGTGAGAAGGTATATGCATACCCTCGTCACCCTCCTCATCCTGTTTTAAGATTTCGTGTAAATATAAGATCTTGTATTTCCGAGTATACAATAAGACTACGAACTTAAATAGCTTTGACTTACTGATGGTCCATCAACATGTGCAACACCAATGGTGGGTACTAGTTTTGGCTCCTCCCCATACATCTGCAAGTGGTGCATGATAATATGACGTTGATGTCATACTTTTCGCTTGCAATGAGTGCAATGACAGTATAACCTCTCCGTAAGCCACTTCGTGCTCTCGAGCATTGGTGCATCATCAAACGAGCTTCCACTCGTCCCTTCCATCTACACTTATAAAATCACAACATAAGCATGAAGAAGAGATATTAACAGTTATAAAATAGCATCTATGAGCTTTTCTTCATGCTATAACAAAAAAGTGACTGTAAGCACCGCTATATAGTGACCTTTTGCTCTGTTTCGTAGCTATATAGCGATGTTTTTAATTAAAAGTGTCGCTATATAGCGACGGATAAGCGTCGCTATATAGCGACGCTGTGGGTTAAAACCCGAGACTCTCATTGCACGGCGTTTTCTTTATCCTATTCTCTAATCTCTCAAGTAAGCAAGCCAATATCTCCTCCCACCTATTTTCGACGGCCTCCCACCTATTTCAAGCAACCTCCCACTCTATTCTCCACTCGTCACCCTTCTCCTAGCTCTTGTACTCCCTCTCTACTCTTTTCCCTCTTTGGTTTCTTGAAAGGAAGTTCTTCAAGAGGTGAGTTTGTTTCAACAATGTAGGTTGTTTGTTTGTTAGCTTTGGTTTTGTGAGTGCTTCTCCTTGTATTCCTAAACCTGTAAACTAGTTTTCATGCTTGTTTCAAAGGATTGAAACGAAAAACGAGATTTCAAGAAAGAAAGAAGACTCACCTCTTTTTTTTGTATTTCTCTTCCTTCTCTTTCTCCTTGTCTCCTCAATCTCCTCCTTTCCTTGTCTCCTCAATATCCTCCTTTCAAGAAGTTACTTTTGTAATCTCCTCCTTCCTCTAACATCTTATTTGAAAAAATGGGTTGTTTCCTCTCTTTTGTAGGGCTAGTCCACAACACCGAGCGGGACATACTATTTCAGGTAAGTGCTTCCTCTTTTTTCCATTTATTATTTTTGTTATTTGCATTGGCCTGCAGCTAGCGCCTTAAGCGCTAGCTGTAGTGATGGGCGTAGGAACCCTCTCTTCCCCTCAAACTCTTTCCTTCTTCCCTCCTTCAATCTATTTCCTCCTCTTTTTCCCTCTTTCCTTTTCCTCTTCTTCTCTCTTTCTTTTTCTCTTTTTCCCTCTTATTCTCTATTTCCCCCTTCTCTTATGCTCATGCATAAGCATAAGCATGAGCTTATGCTTATGCTTATGATTAAGCATAAGCATGAGCATAAGAAAATGAGACATATGCTCATGCTTATGCTTATGCATGAGCATAAGCGAAGTAGACATATGCTCATGCATAAGCATGAGCATATGTCACTTTTTTCCCCCTTCTCTTATTCTCTCTTTCCCCCTTCTCACTTTCCTTTCCCCTTTCCTTTCCCTCTTATTCTCTATTTCCCCCTTCTCTTATGCTCATGCATAAGCATAAGCATGAGCATAAGAAAATGAGACATAAGCTCATGCTTATGCTTATGCATGAGCATAAGCGAAGTAGACATATGCTCATGCATAAGCATGAGCATATGTCTCCTTTTTCCCTCTTCTCTTATTCTCTTTTTCCTCCTTCTCTCTTTCCCCCTTCTCGCTTTCCTTTCCCCTTTCCTTTCCCTCTTATTCTCTATTTCCCCCTTCTCTTATGCTCATGCATAAACATAAGCATGAGCGTATGCTTATGCTTATGCTTAAGCATAAGCATGAGCATAAGAAAATGAGACATATGCTCATGCTTATGCTTATGCGCATGAGCATAAGCAAAGTATACATAGACTCATGCATAAGCATGAGCATATGTCTCTTTTTTACCCCTTTTCTTATTCTCTCTTTCCCCCTTCTCGCTTTCCTTTCCCCTTTCCTTTCCCTCTTATTCTCTATTTCCCCCTTCTCTTATGCTCATGCATAAGTATAAGCATGAGCTTATGCTTATGCTTATGCTTAAGCATAAGCATGAGCATAAGAAAATGAGACATACGCTCATGCTTATGCATGATATGAGCATAAGCGAAGTAGACATATGCTCATGCATAAGCATGAGCATTTGTCTCTTTTTTTCCCCCTTCTCTTATTCTCTCTTTCCCCCTTCTCTCTTTCCTTTCCCTCTTTCCTTTTCCTCTTCTTCTCTATTTCCTGCTTCTCTTATGCTCTTCTCTCATTTCCCTCTTCTCTTATGCTCTTTTTTCCCCCTTCTCTTCCTCTTATGCTCTTCTCTCATTCCCCCCTTCTCTTATTATCTATTTCCCCCTTCTTTGATGCTCATGCATAAGCATAAGCATGAGCTTATGCTTATGCATAAGCATGAGCATAAGAAAATGAGACATATGCTCATGCTTATGCTTATGTATGAGCATAAGCGAAGTAGACATATGCTCATGCATAAGCATGAGCATATGTCTCTTTTTTCCCCCTTCTCTTATTCTCTCTTTCCTTTCCCTCTTCTTCTCTATTTCCCCCTTCTCTTATGCTCTTCTCTCATTTCCCTCTTCTTTTATGCTCTTCTCTTATGCTCTTTTTTCCCCCTTCTCTTCCTCTTATGCTCTTCTCTCATTTTCCCTTTCTCTTATGCTCTCTTTCCCCCTTCTCGCTTTCCTTTCCCCTTTTCTTTCCCTCTTATTCTCTATTTCCCCCTTCTCTTATGCTCTTGCATAAGCATAAGCATGAGCATAAGAAAATGAGAGATATGCTCATGCTTATGCTCTTATGCTCTCTTCCTCTTCTTCTATTCCTCTTCTTCTCTCTTTCCCCCTTCTCTTATTATCATGCATAAACATAAGCATGAGCATAAGAGATTCCTCTTCTCTTATGCTCTTCTTTCATTTCCCTCTTCTCTTCCCTCTTCTTCAGATTCCTCTTCTCTTCCTCTTCTTCTCTCTTTCCCCCTTCTCTTATGCTCATGCATAAACATAAGCATGAGCATAAGAATGCTTATGCTCATGCATGAGCATAAGAGATTCCTCTTCTCTTATGCTCTTCTCTATTTCCCCCTCCTCTCTTCCTCTTCTTCTCTCTTTCACCCTCCTCTCTTCCCTCTCTTCCTTTTCTTCTCTTCCTCTCTTCCCCTCTCCTTTCCCTCTTCTTTCTCTCTTCTTTCTCTCTTCTTTCTCTCTTCTTCCTCTTCTCTCCCTCTTCTTCCTCTTCTTCCTCTTCCTTTCCCTCTTCTCTCCTCTTCTTTCCCTCTTTCCTTTCCCTCTTCTTCCTCTTCTCCCCTTCTCTTTTCCCTCTTCTCTCCCTCTTGTTCAGATTCCTCTTCCTCTTCTTCCTCTTCTTTCCCTCTTTGCCTATGCCTATGCCTATGCCTATGCTTATGTTTGTTTTTTTGTTTTTTGTTTTCGTGTTTGTGTCTATGTTAGACATGGGATCACGTAGCTCATCCGATGAGTATGAACAGCCTCACAGGAGAAGAGCTCATGATCTCTATGCTCCAAAGGACTTTGATTCCTCTCAGGCGACTACACCGAGGACTACCCCTGGTCCGACTCCTCTCGGACCTAGCACTACGACTACCCTTGGTTCGACTTCTCTTCCACGTAGCACTGCGACTATCCCTCGGGGAACTCCTTTGCTAGGGGCGCATGGCTTTGTCAGGAGTCCCGACGAGTTTGTAGCATAGATGAGCAATGAGGAGGTAGCGAGATTCTTCTCTTTGCTATCTCAGAGGACCTCAGCAATTCCCTCCCCTACACCAACGGGTGGACGTACTGCCCAGCCATCCCCTCGTGCCCCCTTGACCATGGGGTCATCACCTGCGCATGCCTCTCGTAAGAGAAGGAAGAGTAGGAAGGGCGGCTCATGTTGTGTTAACTCGGGAGATGTAGACGAGTCAGCACACTCACATTCCTATAGGTCTCCACTTGGCTCGGAGACATAGTATCAGTCAGGACCCTTTCCCTCTCCTACTCCCACTGCTACTCCTCGCGTTCCTAATAGTGATGATGAGCATTAGTATATAGCCTAGTTCTTATTGTCATTCTCTTAAAATGATAGACCTTTTGATTTATATCCCATTTCATGTGAAGATAGTGGGAGAGAGGGAAGGAGTCTCACTTGCTACTTTCTCACATGCCCAATAGGGGGAATACACACAAAGGGGGAGGCTGAAAATAGTTTTCCTCTTCTTAGTTGTGAAAGCCAAAAGAACTCAAGTACAAAGAAATAGAAGAACCCTATACGTGGGTCTCAAACCAAACTCAACTAACTAAGGTGGCATACTAACTGAGCCACAAACTAGAGTAGATAAGGATAGCTGTCATCCAGCTATTATTCGTGGGCGGTGTACCAACCGCATCTCTAGCTAACAAGTCGGTGACATAAATCCACAATAGTCACCCTGGCATATCGCGAGTGGAGCTCGATATCTCAACACTCCCCCTCGAGCTCAATCCCAAATCCTGCACACCAAGCAGGTCTCTGAACTTGCGCAGCTTCTCTGCGCCCAATGCTTTCGTGAATATGTCAGCTACCTGATCCTCTGTGCTGACATAAACTAGATCAATAAGACCTAGTAAAACCTTCTCCCGCACATAGTGATAATGCACCTCAATGTGCTTTGTTCTAGCATGAAAGACTGGGTTCTTTGCCAAATGTATACTGCTCATGTTGTCACAATAAATGACAACCGGCCCATCTGTAGACTGATGCATATCATAAAGTAGCTTATGCAACCAAGATACCTCACATGCAGCCATTGCTGCACCCCTGTACTCAGCCTCTGTGCTCGACAAGGCAACTGTAGGCTATTTCTTGCTGCTCCAAGTGACTGCAGCACTCCCAAAAAAGAACACATATCCACTGGTAGATCGTCTATCAGAAATACTACCAGCCCAATCAGCATCAGTGTATCCATGCAATTGTATCTGAACCCCAGCCTCATAAAATAGTCCATACTGCAATGTGGACTTCACATACCTGAGTATGCGTCTAGCCGCATCCAAATGCGGTTTCCTTGGAGCCTGCATAAACTGACTTACCAACCCAACAGCATAGAGCTCAAATCTGGCCTGGTAATAGTCATGTAAATCAAACTTCCTACTATGCGTCTATACATAGTAGGGTCTTCCAGCAGCTCACCTGCATCTGTGCTCAGCTTCACATTCTGCTCCAAAGGAACTGAAATAGGCTTACAGCCTGTCATCCCATATTTGGACAGCATGTCCAATCCATACTGGCTCTGCAAGAGCTGTATCCCACTTGGTGATCTAATCACCTCAATGCCCAAGAAATAAGGCAGCTCTCCCAAATCCTTCATCTCAAACTTCTGCCTCAATAGCATTTTCACATGAAGGATATCTTCATCACTATCACCTGTGATGATCAAATCATCAACATAAATGACCAGCAGCATAATCCCTTTCTCTGTTTTTCTCACATAGAGTGAGAAATCTGCCTTGGAAATCTGAAAGCCAATAGTGACAAGATACTGTCCTATCTTGTCAGACCATGCTCTAGGTGCTTGCTTCAAGCCATACAAGGCTTTCTTCAACCTGCAAACAAACTCAGGATGAGTAGCATGAACATAACCTGCTGGCTGCTCCATAAAGACCTCTTCTTGCAAATCACCATGCAAGAAGGCATTCTTTACATCCATCTGATGTAAAGACCATCCCTTTGATGCAGCCATAGCAATGGCTGCTCTTATGGTTGCCATCCTTGCAACCGGGCTGAAAGTTTCTTCATAATCAATGCCATATGTCTGTGCATACCCCTTGACAACTAATCTTGCCTTGTATCTATTCACAGAACCATCTGCATTGTGCTTGATCTTATAAACCCACTTACAGCCAATTGCATTCTTGCCTTTAGGCAAAGGCACCAATTCCCATGTAGCATTAGCATCCAAGGCATCCACTTCTTCATCCATGGCTTTCTCCCATTTTTCATTTCCCATGGCTTGCTCAAAAGAAGTGGGTTCTGGTTCCTGTATCACTTTGACCATATAGGCATAGTGAATGGCTGTAAATCCATCATATTTCAGCCTATCCATAGGATACCTAACCCTAGTAGACCTACGCAAAATAGGCTCACTTTCAGGTGCTCTCAAAACATCCCTGGTCTTCCTTACTCCAGGTGTAACAACATAGGGAATACCCAACTCATCATCAATGCTCTGTTCTGAGCCACTGGATTCACCATCCACACAAGAGTGACCTGCATTCACATCAAACATGGGCTGATCTACCTTCTCTTTTCCTTTTCGTGATACCTGCGTACCACTCTCTGCATTACTTTGAGGAGATTCTCTTGATCTCAATCTGCCTGTCCATGGCGAAGTATGTGAACCACTGCTAGAGGACACTCCAGGTCCACTGATATTTTGTGATTGCTGCTGTGAATTCTGAGTAGCATTACCATTTTGTGCATCTACATCAATCATCACATTTACTGGTTTATACCAGCTGCTCATCTCATCAAAAACAACATCTCTGCTCACTGTGAACTTTCATGTAGAAGGGTTATAGCATCTATATCCTTTTTGCTACAGAGAATAACCAATAAAGACGCACTTCTCAGCTTTTGGATCCAACTTGGACCTCAACTCATCTGGCACATGGACATAGGCAATGCAACCAAAAATTTTCAAATGAGAAATATCTGGTTTCCTACCAGTATACATCTCCTCTACATCTCCTCTGGCGTCATGCCATGTATTGCTGCAGTGGGAGTCCTGTTCATTATATACACTGTTGTAGCAACTGCTTCAGCCCAATAATAATCTAGTAGATCTTTTTCATTTAGCATAGCCCGACATACCTCTCCAATATGCCTGTTTTTCCTTTCTGCAATTCCATTTTGCTGTGGGGTATGACTGCATGAATATTGCTGCTTTATACCATGCTCCTGCAAGAACCTTGCAAACTCATTTGAGAGGTACTCTCCCCCTCCATCTGACCTTAGGCATTTTATTTGCAGGCCTGTTTCTTTTTAAACCATAGCTTTGAAAGCTTTGACGTGCCCAAACACTTCACTTTTCTTTTTCATAAAATACACCCATAGTTTTTTGCTGAAGTCATCAATAAATGTGACAAAATAGTGACAGCCTCCAATAGATGCAGCTTTTGTAGTCCACACATCAGAGTGGATTAATTCCAATGGCTTTTTACTCTCTTGAACATGCCTAGGAAAAGGTTTCCTTGCCTGTTTCCCAAATTGACAGGCTTCACAAACCTTGTGCATTTCTGCAACCTTGAATTTAGGCAATCCTGCAACAATATTTTGGGCTTGCATTGATTTAAGTCGCTGTATATTAACATGACCAATGCGTTTGTGCCAGATATCAATATGTGCAACTACACCGGTCCCATGTGCAAACATTGCTGCACTCAATTCAGGCATGTCTGCATCCAACGTAAACATCCTGCCCTTCTTCTTTCCTTTTGCTATCAAGCGACCGTTATTTTTCATATCCTCAACAAAGCATCCATGAGGATTAAATCTAACCTGCAAGCCTTGCTCAACCATTTGACCAATAGAAACCAGGTTCTTGGTGATGTTCGGGACATGAAATACATCAGACAAGTATTTCTTTTTCCCATCCTGCATAGACAAAGGAATTTGTCCAATCTGCATAATAAGATGTGTAGTATCATCACCAGTCTCTTTTTCTTGCATCCTGCATCCATTCAGCGTGACCTGTCATGTGGTTTGATGCACCCGAGTCAACATACCACACATCATTGCTTTCTTCTGCACTTGTTACAGAATTTGTCATATGCTGCACCATAAACAAATGCTCATTTCTGTCATCACCCTATCTACTAGAGGATGCATAATTGCCTTGCTGCAATTTTCCATTCATAATGTCATTCTCCTTTTTATAGCAGTCCTTAGCCATATGACCCATTTTGCCACAATAGTAGCATTCAATATTGCTCTTTGCATTTTGGCCTCTCTGCCATCCACCACGGCCTCTTTGTCTCCCCCTGCCTCTAGAGTTACCATGTCCTCCTGCATAGGACTGGTTTTCTTGCGTTTGCTGCATATTCTGATTTCTACCACAGCCTGCAGATCGGCCTTCTCTACCTCTGCCTCTACCTCTGCCAGCATTTGAGTAGAAGACAGTTTCTTTTGAAGTTCCTACTGAAGAAGATGCACCCCCATTTCGTTGCTCTTCGGAAATTAGAAGAGCAATCAACTCCTCAAAATCAGGAAATTTTTCACGGATGGCAATGGATGTCCGGAACTGTGCATAATCCTTTCCTAGACCATTCAAGGTCACAGAGACCAAATCGTCATCATCCACTGGCGACCTAATGGAAGCAAGTGCATCTGCAATTTTCTTCACTTTCATGTGGTAGTCATTTATGCTGAAATTTTCTCTCTGCACATTGTGCAACTCTTGTTTGAGTTGCATTTTCCTGGCTTGCGTATTTGTGCTGTACATTTTTGCCAAAGTATCCCATGCCTCCTTTGGCGTATTTGCATCCTGAATATGCACAATCATGGAGTCCGAAATACTGATAGACACCCAGTACATAACTTTCCTAGCTCTCTCATGCCATCCTTTAAATGCCTGCATTTCCTGTTGACTGGGAACATTAGGAAGAACAGGTTCTTCTTCATTTCCTGTAATGAATTCCCAATAGCATTTTCCCATCAAGAAATTCGTCATTCTAAACTTCCATGCCTAGAAGTTGTTCTTGTCAAGCTTTTCAGTGACAATCTGTGAAAGAGAATCAGATGCCATTACAGAACACTGCAAAATATTCTGTCACTACAAAGAACACAGCTTTTGCCTCACACGGGCAGATCTGCAAAACTGACGAAAGTGGTATTTCACCACACAGTCACTTCTTAGTGACGATTTTGCATCAGCAGGCAACATGCATGAATTTGCAACCCCCAATATCTCTGCACATAGGCATACGATGCAATTTCTGCGGCAACTTTCCACCGACTAGCTGCGCAGTGGTCGCACAGCAAAAACAGGGCCTTTTTCTGAGTGCCTGTGAAGAACTTCTGCCTTCAAAACGGGCCTCGAAACGGCCTCAATTCAAAACGGCCCCGCAGCATATACTACGCTCTCGCCACACCGCGAAGGGCATCTCAATTTGAGACAGTGCACTCTTGCACTTCTGGCTGTGCTACTTGCAGAGATTTGCTCCCAAACTCGAAATAGGAAAGCAAAACTGGTCCTCTTACCAGGACACCACGAACTTGGCTTGCTTTCTTAAGCTCCTTACCACGACGAACAAGGCTCTGATACCATGTGAAGATAGTGGGAGAGAGGGAAGGAGTCTCACTTGCGACTTTCTCACATGCACAATAGGGGGAATACACACAAAGGGGGAGGTTGAAAATAGTTTTCCTCTTCTTAGTTGTGAAAGCCAAAAGAACTCAAGTACAAAGAAATAGAAGAACCCTATATGTGGGTCTCAAACCAAACTCAACTAACTAAGGTGGCATACTAACTGAGCCACAAACTAGAGTAGATAAGGATAGCTATCATCCAGCTATTATTCATGGGCGGTGTACCAACCGCATCTCCAGCTAACAAGTCGGTGACATAAATCCACAACAGTCACCCTGGCATATCGCGAGTGGAGCTCGATATCTCAACATTTCACCCCCCATACTGTCAAGGAAGTGGGTCACAAGAATGGATAGTCATAGAAATTTTTGAGCAATAGATGGGCATGCTACTATGCATCATCATCGCATAGAGTCTAGTCTATAGTAAATTATCTACTACACAATAGAGGTTTGATGTGTGAATGTGGACTCAAGGACATTGCAATCGTACAAGGACAAGATTGCAAAGGATGTGGGCATAGCCATGAAGTTTACATTTTGATCCAAATGGTCAAGGTTATCTTGGTTTATGCCTCTGCACATTTTTGCTTCTTTATTTCAAAATATACATATGCATAGAGCAAAAACGGTCCTGCAAGTGTGTAGATGAAAATGCTCTTGAAGATTTACTTGGGATGAATTGGGGAACCAAGTCAGGTGACCAAAAGGGTGATGTGTTTCAATGTCACGCATGTAAATACAATGTGGTTATTAGATACCATTTGTCATGCCAAATGTTGTATTTAGCTTTTCAGTATAGGTGCTAGAAGAAAACGAATGGCCAGTGGCTTCCCCTTGACTCTAATGATAAAGACAATACGGGGGTAAGTTTGTCTATTGATGTTGAAGAGGGAGATGTCAAGAATGTGAATGTCACATCACAATGGACTCTAAGGGATGTGTGAGAAGACCTATTGGTCATGGAGGACGGCATGTCAGAGTCCTTCTACTTTACCTGACATGGTGGTAAGATCAGCCGCCGTGTGGAAAAGTGCATGCATAGTGCCAATTTCATTCCTCCTACAACTTTGAAGATTGCTACTAACAGTGTGTTTGACTAGTGTAGCATTTAATTTTTTATGTGTCAAATCCTAGTTATTGCTTCAAAAGATGATGGACAATTAAATTAAAATGTTATTTCTTTTAATGTTTTCTCCTTTCAATTCATGGTAAATGTTTTTCAAAAAATTTGGGGATTTTATGATTAATTTTAATTTTTAGGGTTTTGATATACATTAAGGGGTAAGAGCCCTTTTTACATCACATTCTCACTTTCACATTTAGAAAGCCATAGAAACTCCTGTCCTCAGAATTTACTCCCTCCATCAACTGCTATTTGCCATGGATTCAGCTAGAACTGCGTTCCATGACTTCATCTCACGACCTGCATTTGCAAATCGCGCGAAAGAGCTATTTTTAGTGTTTGATAGGACTTAGATGTCCTAGGCACATATATGTGAGCCAAGGATGACTTCTTAGATCTCATCCTTTACATGCAAGATAATTTATTGCTGATCTCCCTAGACTAGACTTGGACATCTACATGGAAGAGAGTCTTGACAATTCAATAGAGGAGATGGAAGCAGCTCAAGCATTGAGCCTTCTTCAAGAGCCCCTAGTAGAGCAAGAATCTGCATCGGAGACCGTTGACCCAAACTCATAATTATGTTCCTTCTCCCCCCTCATCATCGATGGAGAAGAGTACATATTTCTCCATGACATAGAGATTCTTTTTGGACTACGAGAGGATGAGGCACTCGGAGTCCTATCAGGGTTCTATGTTGACACAAGTATCAAAGATCCAAGGGTTTTAGGTACGGAAGACCAGACAATGGAAGACTTTCTCTTGATGATGCTAGTTTCAATGAGGGATGCAGACATGTCCATATATGATGCACAACCCTATCATGCCGAAGCTTCGACCTCCAACACAGGTCAGGAGAGTGCTTCCACCTCCCAAATGGAACATCACACAGCACTTGGTTCCATCAACATTGCAAATGAGGAAGGGATAGAAGCAGACGATGCTATAGTGGTAAGTTCAAACAATATTTTTTATTTTGATGTTCTTTCAGTATAATTTGTTTTGTCGGTCTTCTAATGTTTGTCGAGTTGTTGTAGGATGCATTTGAGCTTGATGAATTGTCATCTCGACAGGATAATGTTCACAGCACATTTGGGTGAGATCACCATTACCTTGGAAAAGTCATAGAGCATATCGTGGTCTTTCATAGAAAAATTTCTCCTCGAGGTCCTTCAGAGCCGTTGAAGTGCAAGGCATTGTCGCGCGCTATGGCAGATACTCCAACATTACTCAAAATGCTGACAAAGTCATTTTGGATCGAACATTCATGGCAGGGCATCAACGGCAATGGCTACGTCTTTGGCAGTAGGAGAGGAGGATGTTAGTGCTGTTGCAGCTAGAATTATGTCTAGGAATCCACTAGGGGATTTAAAGACCCTATTCTTGATGTACTCGAACTAGCCAAGAAGAAAGATACCCTGTGAGGCCTTTTGTATATATACATATATTTAAATGGATATTTCAATGGATACATGACTACATGTCTTTATTATTTGTTTTAAGTTATCATTGCTCGTCTCATGAATTCCATTGTATTTTGTTTCACTCGTTGATGATATATTTTCTCCATCATTTTAATTGCGTTATAAATTTAATAAATTTCTAGCCAATTTAGTATCATTTTCACCAATTCTGGGTATCGAGAGTTCATTTTTGTCAAATCGTGAAGGATTTTCACCGTCGCGCAGAAGGGAAAAGTGTCTGGCATGTCGCCAAGACCCTCAAAAGCCCAAAACCCACCACGGCACAAATTTGGGTTTTCTTGCAAGTTTAGAATTCCCTAATTTGTGTCGTGGTGGGTTTTGGGCTTTCTGGGATCCTGGCAATGAGAGTGCTCTCAACGGAAGCAAAAACGGAAGAAGGAGAGAGAGAGAGAGACAAAGAGCCACACAAGTTTTGGTGGGTGCAGAACCACCCTAATGATCTTCTTTTTCATTCATTTATATATGTGTTTGAGTATTGTACATAACCGAAGTAAAGGCATAGTGAACTTTAACCCCCACAACCTCCCACTTAAAGGACAATGTGCCTTTAAGGGAGAATAACTAGTGAGCATACTATCCAATGCCCATCAATACATGACAATACTCAAACTGCTGACTAGGTAGACTCTTCGTTAGC